>NC_143552.1:4962142-5264107 GCF_054136105.1 Typopeltis vanoorti | reverse complement strand
CCTCCTTATGAGATAGAAGTTTCTCACATCATAGACAGGAATCAAACCGAAGTCTCTCTGATCAGAAAGCTTCATCTATGCCAACTGAGCTATGGAGGCTCTAGAAATCTTACTGGTTGAAATGGACACTCCATGAAGAGTTTGTGCCAGAATTACACTAATAATAATGTGAGATCCTTTGGGAAAAGAGATCCAGTGGCAGCTCGTGGCTTGAAATTGTGGGGATGCTGCAACTTTGAAATATAGTTCAGTGTATACGTGTTTGGATTAAATATCAAAATTATGGTAAAAATTTAAAAAAAAAAATTAAACAGAAAATTAGACATACCTTGATACAGTCATTCTGTATCAATGTATGTCTACTCGAGAGGCATACCTAGAATGTAATATATGGACATTAGGTCATTAACTTTTATCAATCTCTGCATTATTTGCAGGCTGTGTGAAATGCTCCTCCTAGTTACCTGGCTTTGACCCTTAAGTAGCATTTTAGTGAAGATGCAAAATTAAATTTGAAATAGATAACAGCGCATATTAAAACTGGTGAGGAGTTAACTGAACACATATATAAACAAATTACACGATAATCACAGTAATTAACTTGAATGAAATGAAAGTACAGTATTTCATACTAAAAATAACATTACTTTATCAATGCATAGAAACAAACAAATTAAAGAAATGGGAATACAAGGTACATACAGCAGTCGATTTACTAATTAAAAATGGTTGCTGCATGCTAGAAATTAATATATTAATAATTAATGTTAAAACTGTTTTTAATGTTTACATGAAATGAGACTCTCCCAAACTTTTTTTTTGGGGGGGGGGGGGAGACAATCGTTCCAATTCAGGATACCAAGCAATTTTATAAACTTGGTTTTAATCCTTTTTCCCAAGTAAGCAAACAGACAAGTAAGTCAAGTTTGCACCTGAACATAGTTCAGGTCTGAGGCAACTCGTAAAGATGGAGTAAGCTCTGATCACTTTCTCTTAGTATCTCCCCCAATGCAAAGCACATCCGTTTTCAGAGATGTATGATGCTATGCATTAAAGGAAAGGCCACTACCCAGACCGGTTTCATTCTTTATTGAATGTTCAAGTACAGGTCAAACTTGAACGTTGTTCCCCTCAGTAGCCCTGCCACAGAGAACTCTCAGAACCGGTTGGCTCTACACCGTGGCAGGCTCACCCCACCACAGAGCAGAGCTGCTCATTCGCTTATATTTCATACAAGGGGCAACAGCTGTGCCTCAATTAACTTTATGGGCTAGAGCATTGCCATTTATTACCCCCCCCCCTCCCCCAGGACCTGGGTAACAGCAACAGCCGAGCCTCAGTTAAAACTTCATGGGCTACAGCATTGCCATTTATCACCCAAGCATCCAATTTCGACCTTTGTTGAGGTCTCGTCAGTGGGAGCGAGACCCTGAATCTCAAGATGAGAGAAAGATTTAGAAGGTTTTTTACCTTGGGTATACTATGAGTTCAAGATACCAAGCAATTTTATAAACTTGGTTTTAATCCTTTTTCCCAAGTAAGCAAACAGACAAGTAAGTCAAGTTTGCACCTGAACATAGTTCAGGTCTGAGGCAACTCGTGTTAATGTGGAGTAAGCTCTGATCACTTTCCCTTAGTATCTCCCCCAGTGCAAAGCACATTCCCTTGCGGAGAAGTATGATGCTTACTTGGGAATAAGGATTAAAACCAAGTTTATAAAATTGCTTGGTATCTTGAATGTATAGTATACTCAAGGTAAAAAACCTTCTACATCTTTCTCTCATCCTGAGATTTTTATTTGATAATATCAAAGCACCTTGTGGCAACTTGTTTAGGTAGAATTTATAAGCCCTGCATTACTTCAACATTGGCATCTCTGGGTCTGGCTCTCACTGACGAGACCTCAATAAAGGTCAAAACCGGTCTGGTAGTGGCCCTTTCCTTTAATGCATAGCATCATACATCTCCGCAAGAGGATGTGCTTTGCATTGGGGGAGATACTAAGGAAACGTGATCAGAGCTTACTCCACCTTTACCACGAGTTGCCTCAGACCTGAACTATGTTCAGGTGCAAACTTGACTTAGTTGTCTGTTTGCTTACTTGGGAAAAAGGATTAAAACCAAGTTTATAAAATTGCTTGGTATCTTGAACGTACAGTATACCCAAGGTGAAAAACCTTCTAATCTTTCTCTCATTCTTCAACCTTGGCATCTCTGGGTCTGGCTCTCACTGACGAGACCTTAATAAAGGTCGAAACCGGTCTAGGTAGTGGCACTTTCCTTTAATGCATAGCATCGTACATCTCTGCAAGGGGATGTGCTTTGCATTGGTGGGGGATACTAAGTGAAAGTGACCAGAATTTACTCCACCTTTACCACAAGTTGCTTCTGACCTGAACTATGTTCAGGTACTTGTCTGTTTGCTTACTTGGGAAAAAGGATTAAAACCAAGTTTATAAAATTGTTTGGTACAGTATCTTGAACGTATGTATACCCAAGGTAAAAGAATTTGCAACTTACTTTGAAAAGGCATTCATATTTAAAACTGCTTCTATGGAGATGTCCGTATTGATCTTCCATACTTCACTGGGGTTTTGGGAGTGAAGTCTTCTGCAAGAATTAGTGGTAGGGTCACAGATTCCCTTTCTATACAGTGTGTAGGACAATTGCAGACATCCATGCTCATGGTGGAATCGAACTCTCAGCCTCTTGGCTGGAGAGTGGACACACTAACCACTCGACCAACCAGGTCAGACTGTGTTTAGTGTCAATACTATATTGTGCCAGACCAGACTTAAGGTTTGATGTATTCAGTATAATATTGATGTTCATTAATTCTTTTTTCCACAGCATGACCTGTCTGCCCAAAGTATGTCAAAACGCATTCACAAGGTATCTGGTAAACACCAGCTAATGATAGAGGTGACAGCTTGTCTTTTTATAGACGGTAAGAGATGAGAAATTTTGTTGATAGGAAAATATGTGGGAATACGTGGTGGTGGTGCTTGTTTAGAATTCTACCAATAGGTTCAGAGATACTAGAAGTATAAGGGATTGGAACTCTGTGGTCTGTTGAATCCTTTTGTGTTGGAACATAGGAGTCAGTTATCTGTTGGATTTGATTAGGATTGTAACTATTAAATTCCATGAACATTTTGATAGTGAGAAGTTCTTGTTGTAAGCTTGAAAGAGAGGAGCACACATTAGGTGTTCTATTAATTAAAGACTTGATAACACCAATTTTTTGAGAGGTATGGTTAGCAGACTTTTGATGAATGTATCTGCCAATAAATGTAGATTTTTTATAAACGCTGGTTGACAAAAGAATACTGGAGGCTGTGTGAGTAAGAAGGATGTCCAAGAATAGTAAACTACCAGCATTTTCTTTTTCCATAGTGAATTGAATGTGTGGTTGATCCATTGTAGGAAAGCAGTAAGTTCATTTTCAGAATGAGACCAAACAGCAAAAACATCATCAACGTAACGAAACCAAAGAGAGGGTTGGGGATGAATGGATGAGAAAAAGGTATCTTCCAGATGCTTCAAAAAGGTGGAGACAGCAGGCCACCCATGGCAGTGCCTTCAACCTGTCTATAGATATTGTTTTTCCAGCTGAAATATCCTGATTCTATAGCAAATTCTTTTGAATTTGCTATAGAATCAGGTAAACAGTGTCAGTTTATCTGATAGTATACTGACACTGTTAATTTATTATCAGATAACAGAATGTTGGTAAAGAGGGAAACAATGTCAAAGATGATTAACAAATCTGACTCTTATATTTGAAATTCTTATTTTTCAAGAAAATGTGTGGAATTCTTGATGAATGATCTAGATAATCTGATATGGATGGTTAATAAATGTGAGAGAAATTGAACAATTCTGTAGGTGGGGAAGTCAGTACAATTCATGATGGATTTTACTGGACAACCTTTATGAATGTTTGGTAGATCATATAAACAAGGAGTTCTTCCAAAATGGATGCATAATTTATCCAAAGTATTTTGATCCTAAATAACAACTTCATCAAGCAGCTTGTTTTATTTTTTATTTTTATTTATTTTTTTAGGGTTATGACTAGTTTCTTGAAAGGTGGAAGTATTCTGTAAAAGGCAGTCTATCTTCCTCTCACAGTTGGTCTTATCCATTACCACTACAGCTTTTCCTTTATCTACTTTCAAAATAGATATATGGTTCTTATGTCTTCGTGAAATATGAATGCCTTTTTAAAGAAAGTTGCAAACCATTTTACGTTGGTCAAAAGAAGACATTGTCAGCAAATGATGATGGGAATCCCCATGTAATCAAGACTGAAGTTTCATTTTTCAGATTCCATCCTAAAAGATACATGGTAACTCTTTTTGACTGGTAGGATTAATAAAACTGTCAATAAACAGATTGGAATGATTGATTTTTCATGTGAATCGGAGATTCAGAATGTGCTGTTATTAGATATTGATTGAAGATAGGTTAGTAATTATGGAAAATAAATAAATAAAAATAAAAAAAGAAATAAGCATCGACTTCAGAATTATTTTAAATAATTTGTTTCCACATTATATTTTTCAAGTGCATATAGATTTGCATTTGTGTTTTGAAGGTCCTGATATTTACTGTGTATAAGCAACGTAATCAAAAGTTCAGGTGGAATGATGCTCAGTTGCTGACACCCACCAACACGAATCTTTCCCCTCCCCCCACTATCTTATGTTTTTAACTTTTTAAAAGTATACTTTAACTTTTCCTTTTTTTTTTCCTTCTTTTTCAGTCTGAAATATATGAAATTGATAAAAAACTGAGAGAAATAAGTCAGAAGCTTGATATAGTTGAAGAAGAAAATGAAGGAATAAGAGGTTTAATGGAAACTAAAGAAGAAGAGTTTAAATGTAAGATTAAAATAAAGTACCACAAAAATGCATTGTTTGTTTGTATAACTAGTAAGAATAGTCTTACTGTATTTAAAAGAAATTCATTTTGGCTCCAAATTTTGTTCCATTTCATATCCTCATATTTTGGGGAGATGAGTAAATTTATGCAAATTATGATGTCCTTTATCAAATGCTTTATCGTAATCAATATATAAAAGATGCCTTTTTAGATTATTCATCTTTCTTTTAGTGGTTTTCATCAAGTGTAAAGTGACCTTTTATATTCTGTTAATTTTGTTTGTTTAGCATTGTTATTACATGTAGGGTTCTTTTCCTCAAGGGCTCACTTTAGAGTACGGGCATGGCAAACCTGAGGTACCTGATGCTGGACCATGCCTTACTTCATGTAATATATATCTGTTATATTATTCTGTAGACTGGTCCCTCCTCTTCTTTCTTTGCTTCTTTCTCCTCTCCTTGCTCCTTCCCCCTGATGCTATTAGAGTATTCGAGGGCTAGGGGTGAGTCTTTCCTATCTTGCTAAGTCATTTCGTCTTATGCAGCCACCGAAGGAGGCAAGCTAGCCTCAATAGGTGCCGGTCCCAAGCCCGGATAAATGCGAGAGTTGATGTCAGGAAGGGCATTCAGTCGGAAAACTTCAGTGCCAACTCAAACTATGATTATGAGTCGAAGAGAAAATGATATAAGGGCTAGGGCATACCCCTTAAGCGACGTGCAGCCACATCGCCCTACAGCTGTGAGAAGTGGACGAGGGCTACCGCATCAAGGGCGGGTGCGGTTAAAGAAGCGAGCCCAGCAGGTGGAGAGGATGTTGCGAGTGGGAACACTGAATGTTGGAAGCATGACTGGAAGGGGAAGAGAGGTGGTAGACATGATGAGGAAGAGGAAGTTGGACATTTTATGTGTGCAGGAAACAAGGTGGAAAGGGGGAAAGGCAAAGGAACTGGGAGATGGATATAAATTGTTCTACTCTGGAGTGAATAACGAGGGAAGAAATGGTGTAGGAATTGTGGTGTGTGGCAGAATGAAGGGTGCAGTACTGGACGTGGGTAGAAGGAACGACAGGATCATGGGAATGAAATTGGGTCTTGGAGAAGAGCGGGTGGTCATGTTATGTGTATATGCCCCGCAAGTTGGTTGCACAACAGAGGAAAAAGATGAGTTCTGGAACGTGTTAGATGAAGAAATGAGGGAATTGGAAGAAAATGAGATGGTGATTGTCGGAGGAGACTTGAACGGGCACATAGGAAGACAGAATAAAGACTGTGAAAGGGTGCATGGTGGCCACGGAGTGGGAATGATGAACCAGGAAGGAGAGAGGGTTGTGGACTTTGCAGTAGCGTTTGATCTGGCAATTGTAAACTCGTTTTTCTTCAAGAGGGAAGAACATTTGATAACATTTAGAAGTGGTAACAACAGCTCACAAATTGACTACATTTTGACTAGAAGAAAACATCTTAAGGTTGTGACAAATTGTAAAGTAATTCCAACAGATCAAGTAACACAACAACACCGACTGCTGTGCGCATACTTTAAAATAAGATCGAAGATAAGAACTTCTGGTTGCCATGGGATGAAGACAATTAAGTGGTTTCACTTAAAAGAGGAGAGTGTGAGGAATCATTTTAGGGAGAGAGTGTTAGAGAGGATTTCGGATGGACTGGAAAGTGTACAAGATTGGTGGAAACATAATTCAAAAGTAATCCTGAGCTGTGCAATCGAGGTGCTTGGTGAGACATCTGGAAAGATTAGAGAGCAGAAGGAGGGTTGGTGGTGGAATAATGATGTACAAGTGGCAGTGACAGCTAAGAGGAAGGCAAAGCAGAAGTGGGATGAGTCAAGAGTGGAAGAGGACAGAGAGGTGTACAAAGAGAGAAAGCAAGAAGCCAAGAGAGTTGTGGCACAGGCGAAGGCCATGGCATATCAAGATCTGTATGATCAATTAGAAACAAAGGAAGGACAGAGAAAAATTTACCAACTAGCGAAATGTAGAAATAAAGCAGCTAAAGACATCTTACATGTGAGGCAGATCAAAGATGCTGAAGGAAGAGTATTATGGAGGGATGTGGACATAAGAAACAGATGGAAAATATACTTTGAGGGACTTTTGAATGGGAAAATGCAAGGACTCACAGAGGAGATGGGCAGCCTTCTGAGGGGATGGTGCAGAACATCAGTAGAATGGAAGTGATGGAGGCCATGAAGAGGATGAGGAATGGAAAAGCGGTGGGCCCCGACAGAATTCCAGTGGAGGCATGGAAGGCACTGGGGGAAGAGGGAATTGACCTGCTGTGGGACCTGTTCATGAAAGTTTGCTAACAGGAAAATATACCCGAGGAATGGAGGGAGAGTACTCTTGTTCCCATCTACAAGGGTAAAGGGGATGCACAAGACTGTAAAAATTACAGAGGAATAAAGTTGATGTCCCACACAATGAAGATCCTAGAAAGGGTTCTTGATGGTAGATTGAGGGAGGAGGTGGAGATTGCAAAGGAACAATTTGGCTTCATGCCTGGTAGATCAACAACAGATGCTATCTTTGGGTTACGACAAATGATGGAAAAATATCGAGAGAAACAAAGGGAGCTACATCTGGTATTTATTGATCTGGAGAAAGCATACGATAGAGTGCCAAGGCAAGAAGTCTGGAGGTGTCTGAGGGAGAAGAAGGTACCGGAGAAATATGTCAGGTTGGTGCAGGAAATGTACAGAAATGTGAAGACAAGTGTTCGGACCTGTTTGGGACAGACGGGAAGTTTTCAAGTAACAGTTGACTTGCATCAAGGGTCAGCATTAAGTCCGTTTCTGTTTAATATTGTGATGGAGGTGGTAACAGAGGAGGTGAGAGAAGATGCACCTTGGACAATGTTGTATGCAGATGACATCTTGCTGTGTGTAGATTCAAGAGAAGAAGCGGAAACTAAATTGGAAAGATGGAGAAAAGTACTGGAAGAGAGAGGTATGAGACTGAGCAGAAGTAAGACAGAGTATATGTGTTGTGCAGTGGGCGGTGGCCAGGAGACAGATCTGGAGCTGGAAGGAAGTGTCATCAGGAAGGTGAGAGACTTTAGATACTTAGGTTCAACAGTGGAAGAAGATGGAGGAGCTGAGAAGGAAGTGGGATGCAGGATACAAGCAGGTTGGAGGAACTGGAGGGAGATGGCTGGAGTGTTATGCGATAAGAGGATGCCGATCAATCTGAAAGGCAAAATTTATAGGACAGTAGTGAGGCCAGCTATGACATATGCTATAGAAACTGTGGCCCTGAGGAAAAATAACATCAGTAGGATGGAAGTAGCAGAGATGAGAATGCTTAGGTGGATGTGCGGTGTGACCAGAAAGAATCATCTGAGAAATGACTATGTCAGGGGAACAGTGAAAGTTACGAACTTAGGAGCGAAAATACAGGAGGCAAGGTTGAGATGGTTTGGTCATGTGATGAGGAGGGAGGACGAATATGTGGGAAGAAGGGTTATGCAGATGGATGTACAAGGAAGACGGAAGCGTGGGCGGCCAAAGAAAAGATGGAGGGAGCTGGTAGAAGAGGACTTGAAGATGAAGAACTTGGATGTGGTGACAGCCCAAGGCAGGAAGGTGTGGAGGAGACTCATAACAAACAGTGACCCCACTTAAGTGGGAGAAGCTGTAGAAGAAGAAGAAGATTACATGTAGGGTTCTTCAGAGAGTTGGGAAATCATCAGAAGTGTAATTCCTTGGTACTAGTACTGCTCCATAAGAATTTATTAAAAACACTAAAGATGCACTCATGGTGTCTGCTAGCAACGTATACCATTTATTTATTACACACTATGTAAAGAACCTAGACTTGACTTTCACACCCTTCCTCAGCTTTAGGGATGACCTCGAATTCTTCCTCCCAAATACCACCTGCCACGAGATGCAAAATTTCTTCTGTATCTATCCTGTAAGAGCCCCCATCACCTAGTTTTGTTTCTGTCGTATACTCTCCTTGTGTTTCTCAAGTTTTTAAGGCTACACTCCTCTTTAGTCTTCCATTGTAGGCAAAGTTCCACAAGCCAGATGTGATGTTAACTGATACTGGACGTTTTTAATTGTTTCTTAATCGCCATGTGTGTTAATGTTTTTTCCTTTCAACATTATAGTTATTCATTATCATATCTTAACCAACTTGGCAATGTGGGTTCTGAACTTAAATTCACTGTCCACTATTATCCATATGTCTCTAGCTTCATTAACCACCTACAGCAAATTCCTATTACTATAATTGAACGCAAAAAAGAAGAAGCAAAATTAAATGATATGGGAGTGAAAGAAAGTACAAAAGTGAAAGAAAGAGGAAACGAAAGTAAGGTGCAGCAGAATGAGAAGTGTCAAGATTACAGGAGCAACAGAGAATGAAATTGCTAGAATGCAGGATTTGAAGAATGAGTTACTCAAAATAGAAAAAGAAATGATGAATATGTGGAGAGATATTACATTTTGGTGAAAACAAATGGAGGGCAAAATAATAGAATGAAAGAAAAAACAGGTGACGAATGATTCAAGAATGCAGTGCATGGAGGTTCAGTTGATAGAGGATTGATTAATGAGAGAGTCCATAAGGTTTGCTATCCAGGAGGGAGAATTAGTGGTGGTTGTGAGGACAAATGATTTAAGTAGACATAAGGAAAATATAATGGCAGGTATCAGTAGGTTATTCAGGAGTGTGAAAGGTTTTCAGTGTATTGCCTGCTGAGATATGACAGTGATTTGAGACAGAGACACAGCTGTGTGAGGAAAATGGGGTGCAGTTTATGGCATGAACTGAGTGAAGAATGGAATTATACAGACATGATTAGATTGCATTTAAATAGCTTTGGAGTGAGTAAACTGGAAAAACATCTGCTAGATTGAAGTGCAGTGTGTGATGCAAACATGAGATCAGAAGTAACAGGTTACATGAAAGATCAGGAGAGTGGCACTGACTGAAGTGCTTGTCAATGAAAACAATAGTAGTATGAGAGCTAAAGAGGAAACTAGAATGCAAGAAAAACCAAGGAAATGGGGGAGAAGTCCGGGTGAACAGGGAGAGTGGAAGTTGGAAGTAGTAGAGAATGCATACATGCATGGAGATGATTGTTCATTGTAGAAATGGAATAGACTGCGATGGGAATGGAGTAGTTGAGACTGAGCATATATATGTGGTAAGCAGTGATAAAGTGATTGGGCAGGTGTGGTGCAGTGGAGAAATCACAACTAACAAGTGGCTTGAGTAGGATTGATTATAGACTTGAAAGTGAACTGCTGTGTTTATTTACAAGTGCCATGAGTATCAGAAATAAGGGAGATGAAATTGTGTCACTGAATAAGTTTATTCACCCCAAAATCATTGGAGTAAATGAGACTTGGTTGAATGAAGATGATATCCTAGTGGGAATAGAAATGGAAGGGTATGGTGTTTTTCAGGAGTATAGAAAGGACAAGAAAGGGGGGTGGGGAGTATTGCTGATGGTAGCAGGGAAATTATGTCCACATAAGGTAGACATGAAGGAGGAAAATAGTGGCAATGGTTTTGAGGCACTGTGGTGTGAGGTGGAGGTTGACAGAAAGAGATATTTAGTTAGATGTTGCCATAGACCAGAGAATGTGGAGGGTGGGGGGGGGGGGATGAAGAAATGTATAAGCAACTTTGGTTAGTAAACAAGTAAAGGGTGATTTTAGTTATGAGATTGGAATGAATAGATATAGATGCCATTTGAGAATAAGGAAAATGAATTTCTTGAGTTCTTGAGAGACAACTATCTCAAGCAGTATGTAAGGGAGGGCACTGGAAGATCAAGAGTTTTAGATCTGATCATCGTTAGAGGATATGATCGTGAGTGGGATTTTGTACTTCTCTTTAGTTGGTGAGAATGATCGTGAAGTGATCACCTGAGTTGTGGCTAGCCATATGAAGATGTCTGTGAGGAAAGGATATATGAAGAATTACAAAGCTGGTGATTATGACAAGCTTAGGAGATAGCTTGGAGCTATAGCATGGAATGAGGAGTTGAGCAGTAAGGAAATAAATGCTTCTTAGAACTGACAAAGAAATGCATAACAGGATGAATGTGCAAATGTATTCTGAGTGCATGAATGAGCTGTAAAATGAATGAATGAAGGGATTCAACATGAAATCTGGATGAAGGCAATTTGGAGGCAGCACAAGATCAATAATGGTAATAATCAGTTGCATGAAGAGTATAAAGAGCAGGACAGGAGAGTGACTCACTTGGTAATGTGTTACAAGCATGATAATGTGTAACAGAAATGTGTTACAAGCAGAAAATTTAGCAAATCAGGCCAAAAAAACCTTTAAGTTTTTTTTTGATATGTGGCAAGTAGAAAGAAGAATGATTATATTAAGGTGTTAATGGATGAAAGTGAGAGAGTGGTAAAAGAGGACATAGTCGAGGTATTCAATGTGCAGCTCATACCTACCACACCCTGAATTTTCATCCCTGCTATACTTAAATAGAATGGATGAGGAAAGGTTAGCAAAACAGATGGTTGATGCCAAGATGGCAGGAAAGAGACCCAGAGGATGAAAAAGGTCTGTGGATCGATTCACTCAGAAGTGCCGTGGAAGTATGAAATGTTAGATATGACACTATTGAAGTGCTGATAGGTAATAGACTAATTTGGAGGAAAATCGTGAATAGGAGATTTATATTAATCTAAACTTAATCATGTAGTGCTGTCATAGTAACGTGAACACCCAGAAATGTGGAATGACACCTGGAGTGCAACATGCACTCCAGGTCCTAGACATGCTCAGATATCATCATCAATTTCCTGATATGTGTCCCCAAGGGGTGTTCAGGTTACTATGACAGCACTACGTGATTAAGTTTACATTATTATTAATCTCCTATCAATATTTTCCTCCAAATTAGTCTATTACTTGTAGGCACTACAATATTGTCATATCTAGCATTTCGTTCTTCTAAGGCAGTTCTTAGCACCAAACGTGGTACGACAACTGGATTTTTTCTGGCACGCAACCCCAGCGTTCACCTTAAAAAATAATTAAATAAATAAATACATATCCAACATCTTTGCTGAGTTGTATTACCTTGATGGACCTGTGATTTCAGTCAGGATTTCTCCATGAGTGCAGGTCGTAAAGAGTCCAGCTATTCCTGTCTTGGGCCTTTCTTTTCCATTTTCTTCCTACTTTCATAATCATTGGTCTTCCAGGTTTCCTTTTGGTATCTCTCATATACCAGTTTGTAACTCCATCTGTTGTCTCTCATTCTGGCGAGATATCCTGCCCATCTTCTTTTACTGTTGTAGATTGCTTTTATTATATCCATGAGTCCTGATTTCTGTGTGTCTTACGTGGTCTATTTTGTTTATATTGCACTTCTTCTTTCTATTACACGTTGAGTTGTTATTAAGCTTTGTTCTTCTTCTTTTAAAGTTGTGTTCCATGTTTCACTGCCATAAGTTAATGCTGGTAAGATGTGACTATTGAAAAGATGAGCTGTTATTCCTATATCTATGTTTTGGTTGGTAATTGTTGATTTTATTTTATTGAAGGCTATCCAAGCAGCTCTGTTTCTCTTTGCTATTTTATTTGTTATATCATTATTCATTTTTATGGACTGGCCGAGGTAGATGTATTCTTCAACTTTTTCAATGATGTGAGAATCTAGAGTGATTGTATGATCTTTAGAGTATTTGTTTTTCATCCATCTTGTTTTGTCTGGGTGTATTTCCAATCCAATTTTTTTGCAGTTTTGGCTTATGTTATTCAGCATTGATTCTAAGAGTTTGGGTGAGAGATATTAATACCACATCATCAGCGAATAATAGGATATTTAACATTTCACCATCAATATTTATTCCATCTTTCGTGTCAATTTTTCGAATGATGCTATCCAGAGTAGATGTGAAGAGATTAGGTGATAAGACATCACCCTGACATACTCCTCTACTTAAGTTAATTTTAATTGGGTGATTGAAAAGGGTGATATTTGTTGTGCCTTCTTTATAGATATCTTTTATGAGTTGGATGTATGCTTTTTCTACTTTGTTTTATTAAAGCTTGGAATACTGCATTATGCTCAACAGTGTCAAATGCCTTTCATTAAAATCTATAAAAAGAAGACAAAGTAGAATATGGTATTCTCTGCATCTTTCTGTTAGCTGAGTAATAGTTTGAATGTGATCTATTGTTGAAAAGCCTTTTTTGAAACCAGCCTGTTCTTTGCAGCTATTTTTGTTGATGGAGGTTTGTATTCGGTTTAGGATGACTCTAGCAAATATTTTATGTGTGTGTGCTGATAGAAAGATGGGTCTGTAGTTACTGATGTCTTCTTTATTACCTTTTTTTTATGCAGAATTATGGTCTTGGATGTTTTCCATTCAGTAGGTACTTTGCTTAATTGTATATATCAGGTAAACCTTTTTGCAGCTTTAAAGAGTATTTGTCCACCCATTTTTAATTCATCAGATTTTATACCGTCAATTCCTAGTGATCGGTCATTTTTCATATGGTGGATAGCCATTTTTACTTCTTCAAGTAGGACAGATGGTTTTTCCAAATTTTCGTCTGCTGAGTTGTATATTTTAATTTAATATAATAAATTTTATTAAGTAGAGCAATACCAAATAAAAATTCAGAAACAAATAAAGAAACAAACACTATCAACTATTTTAGTAATAATAAGGACATACATACATCTTCAAGGCCCACCTTTCCTAATTGACTTGTGGGGGCAACAGCTGCAAGAGGAACTTCCAATGGTCACGATCCTCTGCCACCAAGCTCAGGTGTTCTGGTGGGATTCCCAAACGTGTCCACCCAAAGTTTTGGATATAATCTATCCAACGAGTCCTTGGCCTTCCGCGTGGCCTCCCACCCTCTGGCTTGGCAAAGAGGGCCTGCTGAGGGAGTCTCTCTTATGGCATTCTGACCAGGTGCCCAAACCAACGTAACTGTGATCTCTCAACACGGAGAAACAGCAGTTGAGTATTGAGGGTTTCCTAACCCTCAATACTCAACCCGCACGACGGATGATGCGGTATGAACATTTTTTGATGGCCTGATCATGTTACAGTGTTTGATAATGCCCTGTTAGCACAAGACGAAATGACACAGCAAAATAGGAAAGATTCCCCTCAAATAATAAAAAACTCTTTACAGCTGCATTAGAAGTCTTTAGAAGCCTTGATTGGGAAACAAAAGGAATAAACATAAATGGAGAAAGGCTACATCATTTGAAATTTGCAGGTGATGTTGTCCTAATAGCAGATAATCTTGATAAATGAAGCCTCCAGAGTAATATTGGATTAAAAATAAATAGAGGGGAAAAAAAAAACTGTTCTATTTCATGGTTTTCAACTTTGAAAACCATGAAAAAGAACAAGTTACCCATATGTATATTTGGGACAGTTGTTACCTTTCAGGATTACTAACCAATGCCTACTTCATGTCCTAATGTACGGGAGAGAAACATGGACTTTAACAGAAGCCTAAACAAAGATCTGAGAACAACAATATATGTGACAGGTGTCACATATATTGTAAAATACATTAAACAGGCTAAGTGGAGATGGGCTGGCAATATTGCCAGATACAATGACGAGAGATAGACTAGAAAAACAACAGAGTGTGGGACCAGTGGATGGAGCAAGACAAAGAGGAAGACTGAGAAGAAGGTGGAAGGATGAACTGGAACAAATTGCCAGTGAGATGGATGGGAGAGGAAGAAAACCGAGTGGTCTGTAAAACCATGGGGGGGGACCTTCGATCAGCAGTGGACAGAACCAATAGGTTGAAGAAGGAAATAGAAGTAATAAGAAAATGAAATAAACATCCTATTTTCAAGCCGTCTATCTCCACAATATACTGACGTACGAGTTTTGTCCAGTTCAGTTGTTGCATCATTCGCTAGGCAGCCATACGTGGCGTGACTCCATGAACCATCATTTTATATATTTTTTTCATATTTCGTAAAGAATTTATCGATTTTCTAAAGTGTATATATTTGTGGATTTAGATTTAATTAAATTGTAATTCATTAAAATATGGATTGGAAGTATTTGTTGTCAATTAATGTTCAATTTATTAGATATAAGTTCAAATTTTCTTTACATTGTCATAAACATAAGTTATTGTTAAAGCTATGTGAAATGTATTATCAATATTCAGGATTATGAAGTGCTATCTGCACATGATTAGATTGCATGCATACCCTCTTACATTTGCACGTGTGTAAGTAGGTAGGCTTATAATTGTACTAATTTTGGGTTTCCTTAAACTTATGCAGAGAGTGATTATGATGAGATTTTCTGAGTCCAAATTATAATTTTGTCAGTGTCCATACATATCTCTCCACATTTTTACACACCATGATCTGATTTTCATTAAAATTTTCTGGAAGCTGTATGGAGAAAGCAATTATTTTTTGTATGTACCTTGTGGTTGTGCAACTTTGGTCATTCAGTTGTAATTTACTTTTTTCTTTTTGCCTTTTACTTTATTCCATTCTTGACTTCCTTTCTTCCCTCCTTTTTTTTATTTTTCATATTTATGCTATATATATATATATATATATATATATATATATATATTATTTTTTTTTGGACAAACTAACAAATCTATTGAACAACATATAGAAGAGCATAAGAGAGACATCTCTTACAAAAGATCACATGCAACTGCGTTATCCAGTCATGTTCTTTTTTCAAACAGTCCTGATGATGATCAACAAAGCCACTCCGTTTGCTGGGATAGATCAGAAAATATTTTTCGCTGTGATGATGAGTTTGAGAGAAAAATTGTAGAATCAGGGGAAATCCTGCATCACACTCCTACAATTGAAGAAAGCTGTAATCATTGGAAAACGGTCTCGTTTTGGATGTGGAATATTTGGCAATGAAAAAAAAAACAAAGAAAATTATATTGAGTGCTCCCCCATTATTTCCTCCATTTAGAATACAGACCAAACTAACTTCAAAACTATTTTTTACAATGTGGCAACAATAACCATATCATGTTGACTACCTTTGTGTGTGTGAGTGAAAGTGTCACCCCATGTCCACCCCATGTCTTCTTCCAGTCATATTCCCCACTCTACCACTGCTTTTCTCTGGCCTGTTCCTTTCCTGTCCATTTAAACAACAATTTGAGTTATAACATCCCAGATAGCCATGATGCAGTTATTCAATATTGGCGTTCACGTGAGCCTGCATGCACACTTACAATAATCAATGGCACGCCTGTTAGAACAACTTGAAAAAATAAGTTTTTTATGTATCAATTATGTGTGGCAATTTTTACCTGTAATTTCCATTTTTTAGATACTTCAATGTTTATTACTATTCTCTTCCTTTATGAATACCTGATGAAATCTATATTTAAAAAAAAAAAAATATATATATATATATATATATATATATACACACACACACACACATTCGGGTCTCTTTTTATGTGGTAGATAAGTTCCACAGAAAACCACATATAAAAAATCGCACGAAAAACCCCTAACTTACTTTGAAAAATTAAGGATACTTTCCTTAATTTTCTAATAACGCATAAAAACGAAGCAATGAATTAAAATAAACCTGAAATCTGATAAAAAAGTTTATAAAAATTCAGGAAAATAAGAATGCCTAAATTTATTTTTAAGCTTTACTCATTTAATTTTATTGAAAAATAACAAGATTATTATCAGAATTATTATCACTATTAGACAATATTCGGCAACTTTTGTGAAATCACTTTCATCACCAGAAGAGATAGTCAGCGCATCATTTCGACCTTCTGTCCAAGCCTTCTGAATTATGCAGTGTAGCCACTGCAAAACTTTTATACCTTCATACTTTAAATACGTCAAATATCATCTACTCCAGCTGCCTCTTGACATTTCAAGTTTTTAAAGGCTTTTTTTTACTAAAGTATTGATGTGTACTCCTCTTTGAATTCATCTTGAAAATTTTCTAGGTATGGTTCTGTCACTGCTTGGTTTCTTTAACAGACTTTCAAAGTAATTACTCCAGACATCTAGGATATCCTTGTCTTCAGTTTTTATGTCGCCTTTATCATCTTTGATTCCTTTTACAGTACTCTTTACTCCATTTCTAAGCTCCTTCAATAGCTTCCAGAATATTTTCCCACCTTCCTGATATTTATTTTGTATATTCTTATCAGTCTTCCCACGACTTTTGTGTTTAGCTACTTTTACATGTATCCTTACTTGCTGACTTATTTACTAGGAACTTTTGGTATGCTTTCTCCTTTTCCAGGGCTGCTTCTTTAACTTCTTGTGTCCACCATGATGTTCTTTTTTTTTTTTTAATCCTTGCAGTCAACTTAACCACATAGCTACCTATCTAAATCAATCAATGTAAACTTTTTTCTACGAAAGTAGTCTGAAAAGTTCTTGGCCTCGACCATAGATGGCAATACTATCGCTATGATTTTTTTTTTTTTCTAAGTTGGTACATCTGTTATAAGCATCCATGTGAAATTGCAAGTCATTCTATCGAGTAGTTTGTTTTATACAGCTGTCTGAAGCAAAAGTATTGTCTGTATCCCTTGAAATGGATAAAATTGAGTATCGTGCAGTTATAAAATTCTTTGTAACAGAAGATTTTATGCCAAAAGAAATTCCTTCGAAGTTCATAAAAGTTTATGGGCACTCTTCTCCTTCATTTTCGACAATTAAGAAATGGGCTGCCAGTTTAAACGTGGCTGTACCAGCCTTGAAGATGATCCATATGAAGGAAGTCCAAAAAGTGTAACAACACCAGAAATCATTGAAGTGCACAATATGGTATTATTATTATCGTGACACCTCCAAGGAGTCTGAAGACTCACTGCAGGAGGACACCCACTATACAACTGTCTCTGCCACTACACTGAACCCCTATTACCAATCATCTCCATCAATGCCATCTACCCCCACCACCACCACAAGTAGTATATTTTTTGTTTGTAAATTGCGTGTGTTCTGAAGGGAATTTGTCTGTTTAATTTCCGGGAGAAAAAACCCTTCTACCTCCATATGAGATTGGCTAACTCACCTTCGATCGGATGACCGGCGTGAAATTGCCAAGACAATGTGAAAGATTTACTGTGGGTTTAGGATGGTTTGACCATTTTCAAAATCGAGCTAGACTGTATAACATAAGAATAACTGGGGAATCTGCTAGTGCTGATAAAGATTCTGTGGCAAAATTTCCTGGAGAATTGCAAAGGATAATTCAGGAGGGTGATTACAGCGATCGGCAAATATTCAGCATTGATGAAACTGGTCTGTTTTGGAAGCGTATGCCGACAAAAACTTTCCTAGCTATAACTGAAGCATCTCAAGTAGGATACAAAATATCTAAAGATCATTTTTTATTTTTATGCTTTTATTAGGAGGCAATGCATAGGCTTTGTTAACATTATCAAACCAAGATGTAACCTATTATTATTAATCTATTATTACCAAGATCTAACATTATTGAAGGGGTGCTTAAGGATCAAAGCTGTATAACTGAGAGGAGACCTCCACATAGCCTTTAAAGGCACCCTGTTGGGTATCTACTTTGATACTGAATGAACGAGGATGGGCTAACAATTTGGGATTTAGCTGACCAAATTGTATTCTTATTGGTTAAACCAAAATAAAAAAGGATGGTACAACATAAAAAATTTCATACCGGCTGGGGCGTCGCCCGGTTAAACAAGGCCCCCGTTGTTTTCGCCAGGGAACCAGGACGAACAGTGAAAAGTCAGCTACTGGAATAAATCTGAAAACAAACCCCAACTCAACATCACCACCCGTTAAAGATTGGTACTATCTACATAAGAAGCCTGAATGGCAAAGAAATGGAGCTAGCAGAGGAATTAGATAAGTACCAGATCAACATAATAGGGGTGACTGAAACAAAAAAGACCAAAACTGGTGAGATCTTTCTGAGCAATAAATACAAAATGTTATATTCAGGCAATGACAATCAAGGAAAATAAGGAGCAGCCATAGTATTCAACACAAAATACGAGGCTAATCTTCTTGAATGGCAGTCAGTCTCAAGTAGAGTAATGTGGGCAAATATGAGAATGGGGAACTGGACAATGAGACTTATTTGTGCCTATGGTCCCAAAGAAGGTTCTACTAAGGTTGAAGTGGAGGAATTTTTTGAAGCTTTAGAAAAAGCAACTGACACAATGAAAAATGAAAATTTGGTCCTTGTTGGGGATCTAAATAGCAGAGTACAAAATGATTGTGAGACATACAAAAATATTTTGGGAAAATTTGGAGAAAAGAGCAAAGCTAATAATAATGGCAAATATCTGTTGGATTTCTGCTCAGGACATGGACTGGTTATTACTAACACCATGTTCCAACATAAAAAAATGTGCACAAATTCACATGGAGAGAAGAGGCTAGGAATAAGAAAAGTCTCATTGACTATTTTATTGTTGATAGTGATGTTTTCTCCCTGGTGCAGGACACCAGAATGTACAGAGGATTTGAAATTGGAAGTGATCACTATTTAGTCTTGAGCAGGATAAAATTGAATTTCATATTGAAAAGAATAACATGCAAGAAAGATTTAAAGCGAATAAATGTTGAGCAGCTCTCAGATGTGAACTGTAGACTAAAATACACAAAGATTATTGAAGAAAAAATGAAAGAGTTTGAGAACAGGAATCAAACCTTGGAGATTCAGTGGCAAACTCTGAAGAAAACATTGATTGATTCTGCCAGAGAGGCATGTGGTGAGGTTGTCTGTAAGGATAAAAAAATCAAAACTCCCTGGTGGACACAGGAAGTTAAAGAGGCAGTGAAGGAAAAGAAGAAAGCATACCAAAAGTTCCTGTCAAATAAGTCAGCTTGTGCTCTTAGAGAATATAGAGACAAATGCAAGAAAGCTAAACACTGTGTAAAACTAGCTAAACAAAAGTCATGGGAGGACTTTGGCAAGACTCTAGAAAATAAATATCAAGAAGGTGGCAAAATATTCTGGAGGTTGTGGAAGAAGCTTAAGAATGGAGGAAAGAGTGCCGTAAAAGGAATTAGAGATGATAAAGGTGACATGAAAATGGGAGAAAAAGATATCCTTGAAGTATGGAGTAATTACTTTGAAAAACTGCTAAATGAAACAAGCAGTGATGATAGCACAGTGGTAAAAAAACACTGACCAGGCATGCAGTCAGGAATACATATCCATACTTGAAGTAGAAAAAGCCATCAAAGGCTTGAAATGTGGAAAGGCAGCAGGAGTAGATGATATTCGACCAGAAATGCTGAAGTATGGTGGTATAAGAGTTCTTACAGTGGCTGCACTGCATAGTTCAGAAAGCCTGGACAGAGGGACGAATTCCCGATGATTGGAGTAGAGCTCTCATAGTACCCATATATAAAAAGGGAAATAAAACTGAATGTGAGAATTACAGAGGTATTTCCCTACTGAGTGTTCTTGACAAGATCTATGCAAGTATACTTGAGAAACGGTTGAGAAGAATTGTGGAAGAAAAGCTTGGTGAAGAAAAAGCTGGATTCAGGATAAATAGAGGATGTCAGGATCAGATCTTCACTTTACGACAAATAGTCGAGAAAGCATGGGAATATAACAAAGATCTGTATTTAATTTTGTCGATTTGGAAAAGGCATATGACAAGGTGCAAAAAGAGAGAAGCTATTCAATACGCTGCAGTTATATGGTGTCAATGGGGCATTATATCAAGCAATACTTAGTCTTTATTCGAGTTGTAAGTCAGCAGTTAGAATTGAAGGAAGTACAGGAAGATGGTTTAATGTTAAGTCTGGTGTGAGACAAGGATGTACATCATCCCCTCAGTTATTCATTATCTATATGGATCATATTATGAAGGAAAGTGGTATTAAACATGATATCAAAATTGGAGATGTTAATTTCAGCTCTTTGCTTTATGCGGATGATGTTATACTTCTAAATAAATCCGCTACAAGTCTGCAAGATTCCCTGACTAAATTGAATAGCTGTTGTAATAGATATGGTATGAAGGTCAGCAATAAAAATACAAAGACAATGAAAATAGGCAGAATCATTGAAAATGTCAACTGTGTTGTGAATGG
Organism: Typopeltis vanoorti; assembly: GCF_054136105.1. Taxonomy (NCBI): domain Eukaryota; kingdom Metazoa; phylum Arthropoda; class Arachnida; order Uropygi; family Thelyphonidae; genus Typopeltis; species Typopeltis vanoorti. The sequence continues at coordinate 5,243,154 of NC_143552.1, read as the reverse complement.
AGAACCTGTGGAACAAGTAAAACATTTCAGCTATTTAGGCACGTTTTTTACTGAAGATGGTAAATTAAATATGGAAATAGACAACAGAATCAGCAAAGCTGGTATGGTGGGAAATAAATTGAATAAATTCATATGGAATAAGAGAGAAATTATTCGGAACACTAAATTAGATGTCTACAAGACAGTGTTCAAACCAGTTTTAACTTATGGATCTGAGAGCTGGGTCAGAAGTAAAACACTGGACCAAAGACTAGAGACCACAGATATGAGAGTCCTGAGAAAGATCATAGGCATGAACAGATGGCATCAATGGCAATATCATATTAAAAACAGGCTATTAGGAAAGAACTTGGCATTGTCAGCATCCAGGAATGCGTTAGCTGAGCTAATCTCAGTTGGTATGGTCACTTAAACAGAATGGCCGAGGAAAGATTAGCAAAACAAGTGTTCTCTGCCAGGTTGGCAGCAAAACAACCCAGAGGAAGACCAAGATATAGGTGGATTGATACAGTACAAAGTGCTTTAGATGATAGAAATATAAGATCTGATAATGTTGGAGTCTTGACAAGTAACAGACTGATTTGGAGGAAAATTGTAGGTAGGAAATTAATAATGATGTAATTTTATTTCATGTAGTACTATCATATCCTGTACACCCCTTGAGGGTACATAACAGGAATTTGATGATGATGACATTATTGAAGAAATCAGCACAATTGAAAAAGAACTTGGATTTAATGAACTGGATAATTAAGATATGAGGCAATGCATAGGCTTTGTTAACATTATCAAACCAAGATATAACCTATTATTATTAATCTATTATTACCAAGATATAACATTATTGAAGAAATCAGCACAATTGAAAAAGAACTTGGATTTAATTAACTGGATAATGAAGATATGAGAAACTTGCTCGATTCCCATTCAAAACAGTTAAATGAGAATGATCTCCTTCAACTAGAAGAACAGCATGCATATGATGAAGATAAGGAGTGCAAACAAGAAGAGAATGTTACAACTAAGAAGCTAACTGCCGAAGAACTTGAGCTAGTTTTCAATCACATTGAGCATGCTAAGGAAATTTTGTTTGATGCCGATCCTGATATGGAAAGAAGCTTCGAAGTCTGCTAAAATCTTGATAATGCAGTTGCCAGCTATCGCAAATTCCATGACAAGATGAAAAAGTTGAGCACTATTCATACATCTTTACTTAATTTTTTTGTAAAAAAAAAAGTATCTCAATCAAATGTTTAGACATTAAATTAAAATTTAAGCAATTGGTTTTTTATTAACTTGGATGATTTTTATCATCTAATATAGCCTATACTATAATTTTTTTCCCAAATTTATGGTAACTGATGGATGAATTATAATTATTCCTGTTGTTTATTGTATTCGCTTAACATGATTTTGCTTAGCGTGCAGTAATTGATGGATTAATTAATTGCATTAAAAGAGGTTTTCCTGTACTGTCATAAAGTTTCCTATTAACAGTTTTCTTCAAATTTTATTTTATTTTTTGTTGGGTCTTCATTATTGTCACATGCAGTATTTCAGGCTTCTGCTTCACTCAGCTGCATTAATGCACCTACATTGCTGTCTGTTCAGTAAACACCTCATTATCATCTTCCTATTGACAGTTATCCTTCAAATTAATCTATTACATATTAGGTCAAATATTATTGCTTCTTATATTTCAGTCTTCTAAGACACTTCTGTACAATCTATCTAGATCATGACCTTCCTCTCATTCTTTTTCCTATCATCCTGGCAACAAATGCCTGTTTTACTATCCTTTCTTCTCCCATTTTGTTTGATTATACCATCTCAGATAATCTTTCCTTTTACATTCTTGAATGCTGACACTGTCAAAGGCCTTTCTAATATCTTTATTTTTAATATGGTCTGTTTGATGATATTTGTTAACTATATTTTTTCTGAGAATTCTCATATTTGTATTTCTTTCATCTTTGATCAAGTGTTGTATTTCTAACTCAGCTCTCAGAAATTATAAATTAAAATTGGTTTGCACACTTTTTTAGCTAGTGGTTTAGAGTTTTACCTAATCTCTCTGTTGTTACCTATAAATTTATTTAGTTAACTCCTGCCTATATCATTTTTGATTAGTCTGTTTTATCTATTTTGCAAATTTAATTTGCTATCTTCACTAAAAAGTGAGGCTTTTTGGTGAAGTGAACAAGTGGCTTCTGTCCACTATTTTGACTGTTTTTGGATTCTGGTGTGTAATGGTGAATCGAAGTCTCATCCATAGTAATAAATCAATGCACAAAATCAGTTATTTTCTTGTTAATATGCTCCAAGCACTGTTCAGAGATTTTCATGCCAGTACGTTTATGATCTGCTGTGAGCAAGCGCGTCACTCATCTTGTGCAAAGCTTTTTCATTTGTAGTTCTTCATGCAAAATATATCCTACACATTCTTTTGAAATGCCTATAGTCTCAGTAATTTCATGCACTTGGACTCACCGGTCATCCAATACCATACCATGCACTTGATCAATGATTTCTGGTGGTGTTACAGTTTTTGGACGTCCTTCACATGGATCATTTTCAAGGCTGGTACAGCCATGTTTAAACTCTGCAGCCCATTTTTTAATTGTCAAAAACAAAGGAGAAGAGTGGCCATAAGCATTTATGAACTTCGAACGAATTTCTTTTGGCATTAAGCCCTCTTTTATAAAGAATTTTATGACTGCACGATACACAATTTTATCAATTTCAAGGAATACAGAAGAAACTTTTGCTTCAGACAGCTGTATAAAACAAAATGCTTGATAGAATGACTTGCAATTTCACATGGATGCTTATGACAGATGTACCAACTTAGAAAAAAAAAATCATGCCCATAGTGTTGCCATCTGTAGTCTAGTCTGAGAACTTTTCAGACCACCCTCGTACATCATGAAGAGTCAACAAGAGCTTCCAGGACACAAGCCATTGAAAGAATTGAAGATCATCTGATGTTAAAATTGAATGCCTTGGGAGACTTTCATATGAAGCCATTCTTTATCTATCATTCAGGAACCCTGAAGCACTGAAATATGTTAGCCTTAATTCTCAATAATGTTTGCGAGTAGTAATTGAAAGCCTGCGGTGATTCATGAAATTTGTCATTATTGGTTTGTGAATTATTTTGCACAAGCTGTAAAGAGATATTTACACACTAAGAAGTTTATTGAAAATAGGAGACATTTCTTCTTAAAGCATCAGATAAATGTCTCCCAAGGCATTTGATTTGAACATCAGGTGATCATTCATTGGCTAGTGTCTTGGCACCTCCTGTTCAATCTTCATACTTCTAGTGGGATTCATACAGCTAGCGGGATTGAATGTGAGGGGATATGGTGTGTTCAGGAGTGACAGGGAGAATAAAATGGGGGGAGGAGTGTTATTGATGATAGCTGATGAGCTACAGCCAAGAAGAATAGAAGTGGAACTGCAGGATAGAGAAAAGAGCACATTTGAGGCTATTTGGTGTGAGATTGAAACTGGCAGAACTAAATATACAGTTGGGTGCTGCTACTAGGTGATAGAATAGATGGCGGAGATAGTATGCATAAGCAAATAGAAGAAATGAGTGGAAGGAGGGTAATTATTATGAGAGATTTCAACTATGGTGACATTGATTGGAAGGAGGAGAGGACACATGGAGGAAGGAATTGGATTTTATGCGGTTATTAAGGGATAACTATCTGCGACAGCATGTAATGGAAAATACTAGGGGTCAGAGAGTGCTTGACCTGGTAATTACATCTGAAAATTTGGCTGTAACGAATATGACCACGTTGCCACCAATTGGTGAGAGTGATCATAGGGTCTTGACTTGGGAGGTGGCTAAAGGTGTGGAATTATTGGGCTGGTAAGTATGACAAGGTTAGGAGATTAATTGGGTCAGTGCCATGGCATGTACAACTGCAAGGGCTAGAAGTTGATAGTGCATGGGAGGCGGTTAAGAAGTGTTTGTATGAAGCAATGGCTGATTGTATACCTAGAGTCCGAATAATATATCAAGTAGGGGTTAAATGGATGAATAACACCATTAAGCTTGAGCTGCAAAAAAAGAAACAACTATGGAGGGAATTTAAGGAGAACGGTGACCGACAAGCACATGAACGGTATAAAGCACAGGCCAGAAGGGTAACGAGTGTGGTAAGAAAAGCAAAAAAGGATTACGAAAGAACATTGGCCATACAGGCTAAAGAGAATCCTAAACAGTTTTTTCGATATGTTGCAAGTAAAAGAAAATATGTATATGGCAGAATGATTTTAAAGAATGCTGATGGTAGGGAGGTAACCGAACCAGTTGATATAGTTGAATTACTGAGCAAGCACTTTGCAAGAATATATTTTCCAGGTGGTGACATTACAGAAATGAATGAACCAATGGATTATATGGGAATTGTGGTGAATGAAGTGGAGGTGAGTAGTCTATTTCAAAACCTCAATGTCAATACATCTGTGGGATTGGATGGTATACCAGCTTGTGTTGTACATGAAGTGGCTAAAGAATTGTCAGTACCCTTGACCATTTTGTTTAATTTGAGTGTCGGGTCTGGGTTAGTCCCGAGGGGATGGAAAGAGGGGAAAATAGTTCCACTGCGTAAAGGAGGTTCCAAGACTGCTGTTGTAAATTACCTACTGATTAGCATATCAGGAATCGTCAAGGTCTTGGAGAAATTAGTCAAGAGAAGAATACAGGATTGGATAGATGAAAATGGGATCCTGTATGGGGGACAACATGGTTTTGCGTAGGGTAGATCATGCCTCAGTAACTTGCTCACGTTTTATAACACGGTGACGGCTGAACTGGATACGGATAATGGTTTACAGTGATTCTACTGGACCTTGCCAAGGCCTTTGACAGGATACCACATGGAACTCTAATCAGTAAACTGGAGCAGATGTGGGTGGATATAGGGTTGGTGAGATAGATTGGAGGGTGGTTGATGGTTTAGAGTGGTTTATTCAGGAGTGGAGTCCAAAAGACGGCTTGTGACCAGTGGTGTGCCACAGGGTTCTGTTTTTGGACCACTACTTTTCAATTTGTTCATTAACGATATAGGAAAGGATTTGAGAGAAAGTGTTCACTTGTTTGCTGATGATGCAAAGTTGGGTAGAGTAATTGTGAGTGCAGATGTCAAAATTTTGCAGGATGATTTGGATAGTTTGGAGGACTGGGCTAGGGAAAATGGATGTCAATTTAATGTAGCAAAGTGTAAGGTTATGCATTTTGGAGTGAAAAGATTAGTAGTAGTATATCACATTGGTGGAACCGTACTTGTGTTCCACCAATTCCACCAAAAGGCCAGGGATTTGGAAGTGTTGGTGGTTAGGGAGTTGAAGTTTAGGGGGGCACATTGTAAATGTGGCTAAATCAGCTCATCAAATCACTTGGTTGCTGAAAAATACTTTAACAAGCAGAGACAAACAAGTTATTGTTCCACTATATCGAGCCTTGATAAGACCCCATCTAGACTACTGTGCCCAGATAGTTATTGTGTGAATGTCGAATAGTTGTTCTTGACATGATGTTAGGGCCTCCCTCGATGAGTCTGTCGACTCCTTGGAGTTGCCCTATATAATAATAATACTTTTCATACATCTTCATACTTCTCACTTTTACCACCACCCACCTGATTTTTTCAACCATTGCACAGCATGTCATTGCAAACTAAACATTTTTCATGGTGATTGGACTGGTTCTAATGTCTTGCCAACATTAAAAGAACTATGGAAGATAATATTGGCAAAATTGATTGAATCTGTGCCAGAAATCATTGTTAGCTGCATGGAAAAATTAGTAGTCCTGAATTTTGCTCAATTCTTGAACTTGCTGGAGTGGAGTAGCTAAACAAAAGTCATGGGGAGAATTTGGTAAGAATGTAGAAAATAAATATTAGGAAGGTGGCAAAATGTTCTGGAGGCTATTGAAAAGGTTTAGAATTGAGGAAAGAGTACCGTAAAAGGAATCAAAGATGATAAAGATATGAATTCTGAAGATAAGAAAATTCTGTATGTCTGGAGTAATTACTTTTAAAGACTGGTAAACAAAACAAGCAGTGACAGAATAATAGTACAGAATTTTCAAGAGGAATGCAAACAAAATTACATATCAATGCTTGATCTAAAATGGCATCAAAAGCCTGAAAGGCAGCAGATGGCATTTGTGTACTTGAGTAGTTGAAGAAAAGTTCAAATATGGCAGTATAAAAGTAGTGGTTACACTGCATAATTCACAGAGCTACTTAGAAGGTTAAATTCCAGATGATCGGAGCAGAGCTCTCATAGTTATCATCTATAAAACTTGAAATAAAACTGCATGTGAGAATTGCACGGGAATTTTTCAACTAAGTGTTCCAGGTAAGATTTATATAAGTATACTTGAAAAAGAAGCTGAGAAAAATTATAGAAAAAAACATTGAGAAGAATAAGCAGAATTTAGGCCCAATAGATGCTTTGAAGGCAGAGAAATAATGGGAACATGTTTTGTACATCTGGAAAAGGCATATTACAAGGTGCCTAGAGAAAAGCTATTGAAAACATTACAATTATGTGGGGTAAATGAAAGATTATACAAAGCAATATATAGTTGTATGTCAGCAGTTAGAATTGAAGGAAATGCAGGAAGATGATGTAATGTAAAATCAGATGCATCACAAGGATGCATTTTATCTCCACTCTTATTCATCATCTATGTAGATTGCGTTATGAAAGAAAGTGGCATTAAGCCCGATATTAGAATTGTAGGTATCAAACTTAACTTTTTGCTTTATGCATTTCATGTTATATTTCTGAACTGCTTTTGGCATTGGGTAGTGCAATCCTTGCCAAAGTTATAGGGATTAGTGAGCCTGAGTTAAGAGCAGATGATACAGTTACAGGGATAGAATGTGAAATGTTTAGTAATTTCAGGGAGGATAGTGAAGATAAGAATGGGTATTAATGATGATAGCAGATTAATCGCAGCCAATAAGAATAGGAGATATGTGAGAGGTTTCTCAAAAAAATGCTACCAATATACTTGGTAGCATTTTTTTGAGAAAGTCTGGTGTGACATTGAGTCACACTTTTGAACCGACACTTTTACAACAAACTGTACATTTTGTCTATGTACAGTTGGTTACATCTATAGATGTAACACAAAATTCCACATCATCTCTGGAGGATCCAGAGATGATGTGGAATTTTGTGAAAAAACATACAGAAATTACTTATCAACATTGATTCTATTTGCCTTTTGACACCAAAGAAAAAAGTATGTGTTCTTATCTGATCTTGTAATTCATTAATTCTTTACATTATGAAAAAAATCTTCTATCAGTAGTTGCAAAAATTATAAATGTTTAATAGAAATGTGTTTTCAGTTGATCAACAGTTTAAATTTGTTTTTAGTAATACTTCCTTTTCATTAATTTTTCTGTCTTCTAATGATTCTTAATTATTCACTTTTATAGTAACAGAACGTAAAATTAAAAACCTCGAAGATATCCCTTTTCTTCGATTGGAAATCTTGCGAAAGATGCATAAACCCTCCTATGAAGCTGTTAAATGGTTACGAGAGAACAGAGATAAATTTAAAAAGAGAATTCATGAACCTATAATGACACTGGTAATAAATAATTTTCAATATTTGTTGAACTCTATTGTCTATTTCACATGAATATGCATTTATAGAAATTAGTATTCAAATATTTATTATTATTATTATTATTATTATAAAAATTCTTGAAAGGGATTTGAAAAGTTACAGGAATGAAGGATAATAGATTTGCTGTCTAGGCACAACACCTCAGCTATGATATAATTAAACTCTTCTGTTTTTGTTCTGCCTAGATATAACACGATTGTTATACATTAAATTAAAGATACCAAGAAATTATATACTTGGTTTAATCCTTTATCCAAGTGTAAGCAAACAAGTTTGCACCTAGTGCAACTTGTATAAAGAATGTAAGACTTCCCATCACTTGCCTTAGTATCCCATAATGCAAAACACATCTCCTTGTGGAAACATATAATGCTATGCATTATGCGAAGGGTCACTACCCAGACCCTTGGGCGTACAGTAATTATAAATAGGACTGTAAGTAATCCAGGATCTTATATAACTCTAATATAACAACTCATGTTAAATTAGGACACCACTTTTGCTGTAATAAAACTATCTATATGAATTTGCTCTCTGATGATGTTATAAATAGAACAGCTTTGATTTAGTTTTTTTTTTTTTTTTTTTTTTTTTTTTTAAACTAAGGGTTTTGCCAGTAGAATAATGATTGATCAAATCATTGTTTCTTTGGCATACTATTTGAAATGTAATATAGCTTGTCTCTGTATATATGTTTATACTCCAGATAATGACTTTAATATGAAGGTCAAAACGTCAGGAAATTGAAGCAATTAATTCTAACACAGTTGTAGTCTTCATAATTTGTATGAAATGACCAAATCCTTAGTTAACTTCAAGGTATGATCCAATGTTCTCCCTCCTTTTATGTATTGTTCTTTTTGGTGTTGATATTCATTACCAATTTTGAATCCTCTGTTCATTTGTATCTGAATGAGCATGATGATATCACTGCAATCAAGAATAATGTAGTTAATGAAGGTTTTCTTATTTCTTGTCTTCTCTTCTAGCGAACCCTTCACAACTGTTCGTAAGTACTTGATGTTAGCAATGATAATCTGTATCCTACACAGAAATCCAGTAGGTGCTTACCATTATTATTATTATTAGCCTTGTCCTTTTCTTCAGATCTTTCCAAAATATTTCTATGTGCTTGGTAGGATTCATCTCATTTCTGCTATTTAGATCTTCAGCAAAGACTAGTTTTTCCATTGTCTTTATGTGATCTGCCTGCCTGGAAATACACCTCCACCTCTTCCTTAGGAGAACCTTCTGTGGGTCCATAGGCACAAATAAGTTCTTTTTGTCCATTTCCCCATTTTGAAATTTGCTTAGATAACTTTACTTGAACTTGGCTTTCAATCAAGAAGTATATCTTCATGTTTGGTTTTGAATGCTGTCACCCCTCCTTCCTTTCCTTGATTGCTATTTGTGTGAATATAACACCCCACCCTTATTTAATATGATCTCACCTGTTTGTGTCTCAAAACTGCTGGTTATCTCCACATGGGACCTTTCCAGTTCTGCAAATTCAGTTTTCTTTTCCATTAATACTCCTTATGTTGATGGCTCCCATCTTCAATTTTTTTTTTCTTTTTTTATGTTTGATTTCTTCTTCTAGATGTTAAGTCAGAGTTTGTTCCAGTAGCTGACATTTCACTCTTTTCCCTGGTCTTCAGACAAAAATATGGGTGCCCTTGTTTGACTGGGTGACATTCCATTCAGCATGACATCTCATTATGTACCATGATGTCTATTTCTGGTTTAAGCCAGTAGAGTATAATTTGGTGTGCTAAGTTCCAAACAGCCTCGTTCATTCAGTACACAGTGAATACTGCTAGTGGGGCACCCCATGTGAAGGTGAGTATTGGACAGTAGCTCAGAATGCCCAGATGGTTATCTGCATTCCTTAAAAGTCATGTGGAGTTCTCTTTCCAGATTTCTGACTTTTACTCTTATGTGATCCCTTTGAGATATTTTAAGGATAAAATGTGATGAGCTGCTTTCTCTTTTATCTTGTAATTATTGTACTCCTCCTTTAATCCATTACTGTTAGAGACATTAATGGATTAACTGTGTTAGTTGGAATTTCCTGTAAGTGATGCTACTCAAAGGTTTGGGGAATTTGACTATAAAAAAATTACTTACCTAGTTTTTTCCACCATTTCCTTTGAAGTAGTCCCTGTTGTGCATGTATAACAGGGACTACTTCATGGAAAAACTGCTATTTAAGCAATTTTTCCATGATTCCATACATCTCTGGACATCCTCTAGCATGACTGCATGAAGCACCTCTGGCTATTCTGTCAGGATCATATCAGTCATAACAAAAAACAACTCCCTTTCAGCTGGAATTTCATCTTGGGGAACAGGAAAAAAATCGAAGGGAGAGAAGTCAGGCAAATAGGAGGATAGGTGGAGTCAATGAGGATTATCATGTTCATGGAAGTCAGGAATTGTTGAACAACACATAACGTGTTCTCCACCATGACAGGTGCACCTGTCATGGTGGAGAACACAGTCTTTCTTCCATTTTTCTAGTTGATTTTTGCTGAATGCTTTATCTCGGGTGCTTCAAAACCTCATAGTAAAACTTGTAATTGGCTGTTTGACCAGGAGGAAAGAATTCCTTCTGGCAGTGCCTTGGTTGTAAAAAAAAAAAAAAAAAAAAAAAAAAAAAAAAAAAAAAAAAAACATGACATTGCTGAAAACTTGACGTGCTTTTTTCATCCACAGTCAATTGGCAACTTCCACTGTGATTGGTCGCTTGCTTTGTCTCATGGTCATAACTGTAAACCATTCATCACTTGTTATGAGCTTGAAGATGAAGTTGAAGTCTTCTCCAAGAGAACAATATTGGCGAACCACTTAAATAGCCTAAGAGTTATGAGTATGCCAACAGCCACTCAGATTGCTGGCGTTTGGCATACTAATTCGCAGATGCTGCTTGCCCTTGTTTAAAAAAAGACAAATTCTCTTTGGAAGATGTTTTACTGAAAATAATGCAGTATTCCTTAAAGGTGATATATAGGTCTCCTTCTAGGATTCTGACTTTGTCCCTTTTGTGATCCCTTTGAGATTTTTTAAGAATGAAATATGATTACCTGCTTTCTCTTTTATGTTGTAATTATTGTACTTCACCTTTAATCTCTTAGTTTTATTATTATTATTATTATTATTATTCAGGCCTCCAAGGAGTCAAAAGACTCATCGAGGGAGGTCCTTCCTAAGACATAAAGTCTGTCAAGACTCATCGAGGGGAGGTCCCCCCCTGAGAAACACAAAGTTTATCATACCACTCTCTAAAGTCACTGACCGTTCTCGCTCCCACCACTCCATCAGGCAATGCATTCCACGGCTCAACCACCCTCCACACAAAGAAACCACTCCTTACCCTCTTGCTCACAGTTTCCTTTCGTAACTTCCAGGGATGGCCTCTTGTCATCACTCCTTCCCGCTGATCAACCAAGCGAAAGAACTCCCCAGTGTCAACCCTGTAACCACCTCTCAACAGTTTAAAAGTCTCAATCATATCACCTCTCCTTCTGCTATCCGCCAAACTCTGCAGTCCACATTCTCTCAGCCGATCCTCATAACTATCATTGTACAGTCCTGAAACCATCTTTGTCATCCGTCTTTGTATCCTTTCCACAGTTAATTTATCCCCTTCAAATCCTGGGGACCAAATCTGAGAACAATAGTCCAAGTGTGGTCTGATCAGAGACTTATACAACGGAATGATAACCCTCTTATCTCTGCAGGTCAGTGTCCTTCTCATAATAGCAGCAATCCTCTGTGTTACCTTCACCACCTTTGCAATATGTCCCCTAAACTTCAGGTTTCTATCAATCATCAACCCCAGATCTCTTGTCTCCCCTACTTCCTCCAGCATAACTCCTCCCATAGAGTATGCAGCATCCCATCGATGTTTCCCAAACCTCAAGACCTTACATTTTGCTGCATTAAACTGACACCCCCATTCATTTGCCCATCTATCTAGCTTATTTAAATCCTCTTGCAGGGCTACCACATCTGCGCTATTACTAATAATCCTTCTCAGCTTCGCATCATCTGCAAACAACTGAATATCTCCCTGCAATCCACTGGCTATGTCATTGATATAAAGGTTAAACAATATAGGTCCTAGTACTGAGCCCTGTGGGACCCCACTTGTAACCCTCTGCCTCCTGGAAACTGCTCCACCATACACAACTCTCTGATACCTATCAAACAGCCAATCCTGAATCCAGTTGACCAATCTGACATCCAGACCCATGTGCTGCAACTTAAATATCAGCTTATCATGTGGCACCCTGTCAAATGCCTTCGCCAAGTCTAAGAAAATTGCAGTATATGCCTTTCCCTCATCTAATGCTCTTGTAACTTTATTATAAAAGGCTAGCATATTGCTAAAACAAGAGCGTCCTTTCACAAATCCATGTTGATTCTCACAGATAACATTACCCTCATCTGCCCAATGCTGTACACGGTCCCTCACTACTTTCTCCAAGATCTTAACAACTACTGATGACACACAGACTGGCCTATAATTAGACACTTCCAGTCTGTTACCACCCTTATGCAATGGCACTATCTTACCTTCCTTCCATTCCCTGGGCACCTTTGCCAAAGCCAGACTTTCATTGTAAAGCCACGTTAAAGGTATTGTCAATTCACTAGCACATTCTCTCAAAACTCGTGGCGAAATACCATCCAGTCCCACAGCTTTACTGACATCCAGAGTACTCAGTATCTGAAACACACTCTCCTCCTGTACCTCCAGACCTCGTACCAGTCCTATCCCTCTAGCATTAAAACTGACTCCTCTAGGATGAAATACTCCAATAAAGTGTTCATTGAACAATTCCACTATGTCCTCTGCATCAGTCACTCTATTCCCATTTTTATCCCACAATATCATTCTTCCACAGTCATTTCTCCTCCTACTGGCCACATAGCTAAAAAATTCCCTAGGATTTTCTTTGGATCTTAGGGCCAATCTCCTCTCAAATTCCAGTTTTGCTTTCCTTACCACACGAGTCACTCTTCTGGCCTGTGCCTTATATTCTTCATGTATCTTCTCTTCACCTGTCTCCTTATATCTCTTCCATAGCCTCTTTTTCGCATGCAGTTCCTGTTTAATGTTGTTTGTCATCCACTTTACTCCAAATTGCGCCCTCTTCTTCACTCGTGGTATACAACTGACCATTGCTGATAACAAATATTCTTTCACAATTTCCCACGCACTGGTGATATCCCGGCCGTCCAATTCCTCCCTCCATGAAACTTCCCGAAGTTGACGTCTAAGACTATTATAATCACCTGCCTTATAATTCCACATAAGTTCCCGTCTCTTTGATACTCCTGCATGTCTATTCATTTTCCATGTCAACACCATATGGTCACTCTCTCCAACTGGTGGGAGAGACGTCAACTCAGTTATTATCAACTCTTCTGATGCTATAACCAAATCCAAAATTTTTGAACCTCTTGTTCCCTCTGTTACATGTTGCCTAAGACATTTGTCCCTCAAGAATTCTAGAAATTCCATTCCCCTATTGTTACATGCATGTTCCTCTCTCCAATTTATACTACTGAAGTTAAAATCTCCCATAACAATCATTCTTCTTGCACTTGCCAAACTTAGCTGTCTTAACATCTCCTGGTCCCCATCCTCTGTGCTCCTGGGTCTGTAGCAACACCCCACTAAATATCCTGTCTTGCCTACCTCTAGCTCACACCATACGCTCTCAAAATCATTTGTCTCACTTCCTTCCAAATTCTCCACTCTTAGAGGACATAGGTCATCACTTATCATAAGCAGCACCCCACCACCACGCTTTCCCCTCCTATCCTGACGAAAAATGCTATACCCAGCGACTTCTATACCTGTTTTTATATCCTCTTCTGTCAACCACGTCTCAGTGATCGCAATAATTTTTGGCCAGGCTGATGCTATCTGCGCCACCAATTCCTCTCCCTTATTCCGGATACTCCTGGCATTAGTATACAGCATATAAATGCCATTGTTTCTATACCCAGCCTTATCCCTTCTAGACTCCACTGGGCTCAGTGTTACCTGACATTGTCTCCCTTCTCCCAAGTATCCATTCCCACATGAGGCCACCCCTGCTATCATCCTCCCTGGGACACACTGACTCGTTCAGAACAGCAATCTCTCCAGATGCCTACGCCCTTCCTCATTCAAATGTAAACGGTCTCTCGCATACAACTCCTCTCTTTCCTCAAACGCACTCCAAGCATCCACATATACCAGTCCTCTCTTGTCACACATTCTCGCTATTATGCCATTCAATATCACCGCTCTTCTGCTCAGCTCATCATTATCATACCTAGGCAACACGCACACTATTTTTCCTCTCTCTGTCTTCTTCTGTACAGTCTCAAGCAAAAATCTCATATCTCTCGCTGCCCGACTTACGTTACCACTCAAGTCATTCGTTCCTACCATCACAATCATCTCATCCACCCTTTCACCTCTCTTAATTGCCATAGCCACCCTTTCTATTGTTCCTCCTGGCAAACACTCCTCACGCATCCTATCTTGAACACCACGGATCATTGAGTCGCCATACATTATACCTCTTACCATTCCCTCGCTCCTATTGTTTCCATTCTCTCCTCTTCTTTCATTCCCATACCTCTCTCTTCTACTGTTTCCATTCTCTCCTCTTCTAGCACTCCCATACATCTCTCTCATTCCCTCTCTCCTACTGTTTCCATTTTCTCCACTTCTAACACTTCCATATCCCTCTCTCATTCTGTCTCTCCTACTACTGTTTCCATCCGCTCGTCTTCTAGCATTCCCATACCTCTCTCTCATTCCATCTCTCCTACCGTTTCCATTCTCTCCTCTTCTAGCACTTCCATATCTCTCTCTCATTCCGTCTCTCCTACTGTTTCCATCCTCTCGTCTGCTAGCATTCCCATACCCCTCTCTCATTCCCTCTCTTCTACTGTTTCCATTCTCTCCTCTTCTAGCACCCCCATACCTCTCACTCATACTCCTTAAATTCTCTCTCTCTCCTACTCTGATTTGCCTTGCATTTATCTCTTCCATTCTCCTAATCTTATCTTTCATACTTCTGCTCTCATTCACTAGACATTCCACCTCCTCTTTCAACTCATCTATCTCCCTCTGCAGGTCAGTCACTCTTAATCTAAATTCACTCTCCCATACAAAACCATCTCCTAAACTTCCACAGTCACTCACACCTTCCACACTATCAACTATTATTTTCTCATTCGCTCCTATCATACTACTTGTCTTCCTATTCTCCGTTCCTGGAGCAACAAAGTCGGATATCGATATATCTAATGTATTTATTTCCTCCAACTGCCTGCATTTGGCGCACATACGCTCTCCACTCTCTTTAACAAGCCACATATGTAATTCCCAAGAAGCATACATGCCGCAAGTACTGCATGCCACAAAGTCCTTTATGATATTGCTAATAATTGAGTTTTTAAATGGCAGAGGACTTGGCGTTACGCCACTTGCGACTGCTGCTGAATCCACCATCATTCCTTACTGCCGAGTAGCGTAATCTTTAATAATTATTCAATTAATAAATAAGAGGGGAAAAAAGTACAAACATCAGAACATTTAAAGTACTAAATATAATTAAATAAACGAAATATAACTAAATACAGTAACTTAGCTTCGTTTTGTCTTCCACCGTTACGCGTTCGATTCCGACGGTACCAACATGTATTGTATCGCGACAGCAACTAACTTCCAAAAAAACAACCACTGAAGTACACTCGTATTCAGAGAAACAATTTCGCACTCAAAAACGTAGAAAAACGGGGGAAAAAGCGGACTATTCACCGATTAAAAAAAAGATTAACTGATTATTTTCACGCCATTTTCCAAAATGTGAGTTAAACAATTCCCTTTAAAATATCTGAAAAAATGATGTTATCAATCAACATTTATTGAAATAAATGTGACTGAACATTACTACTTTTGCAGAATTCCAACATATGGAACTATGATTACAGATTTAAATATCTGTTGTTAATTCCCTTCTTTGAACAACAAATTAAGTTAAATTTCATTACATTGTTATATCAAGGCTACTTTAAAATATCATATCAAAATATTTTAAAATAATTTATATTCCGTAATATTTCAAATGAATGAAGAGTTGAAAAATGAATCAAGATTATTATTTATTTTTATTATTATTTGTAGAATGCTTTTTTCAATAATACTGTTGCTTAACTGCTGTAAAATGCATGATAAAAAAATCTGAGACATCCTATACAGAATTTATTCAAATTTTAGGTTTATTTTGAAGTATTCTAAACATACAGTAGTGAACAAATTAATCCAAACCGAATCCAAGTTGAATTTTTGTCAAGTTTTTGGTTTTTGGTTTATTAATTTCAGTTTTGGTTTCAGTTCACTATTTTGATTTAGTACTACATGTTTTAACATTTTCTATGATGTTTATTAATAGTGTTGTGCATTTTTAATGGTGTAAACAAATTGATATTCATAGTATTTTATTCATTTTGTGTGACTATAAAATGGATACATTTCCAAGAAAGAGTTCAAAAATATGTACTCTTTTCTCAGCACATCCATGACTCAAAGACAAATTGCCAGTGAGTGTGGTGTTGGTTTGGGTATAGTTAATGTGATTGATAAAGAGAGACAGGTACACATCATCATCATCAAATTCCTGCCATGTACCCTCAAGGGGTGTACAGGATATGATAGTACTACATGAAAAAAAATTACATCATTATTAATTTCCTATCTACAATTTTCCTCCAAATCAGTCTGTTACTTGTCAAGACTCCAACATTATCAGACAGGTACCTCTTTTCCTAACAAAAAATGATGGAAAACCACACTTACTCGAGATTGTTTACTAGTTAGGAAAAGCGAAATGAATCCAAGATTTTCTTCTGTACTTGGCAGTTAGTGAGATTAATGTTTCTGATATGACAGTCCATCGAAGATTGTTGGAAACTGGGTGGACTGTCCACAGACCAAAAAAAGAAACTGTTCATGAAGACTAGGCAGAAAAAGAGGCTCCAAAGATTGAACTGTTGAAAAATGGAAGAAAGTCATATTCTCAGATGAGAGCCATTTTTTCCAAGAAGGATGAGTACTCTACATTTGCAAATCAGCAGCTGAGAAGACTTCTCCTGCCCAACAAGATCCTAAACACCCAACTAAATAGATCTTCTCGTGTTGTTTTACACATGATGAAAAGTGACCAACACATAAAAATATTGGAGAAAAGAGTTGTCCCACAGATCCGGAAAGACAAAGAACTCTTACAGGATCTCAGTCCATGCCGCACTTCAGAAAAAGTGAAAGAGTTCCTCAAATATCCAATTGAGGTAACTCTCCTGACATTAATATGATAGAAAATTTGTGGGCCATAGTGAGAAAGAGACCTCGAAAATTAAATTGTGATACAAAGGATAACTTAATACAATCCATTATAAAAGGATAGTTTCAAAATGCAGAAATAAGAAAAATATGTTCTACGTTGGTAGAGTCCATGCCTAAGTGAATTAATAAACTTATTAGGAACAGAGAAACACATATAATTTATTAGGTAAAGTTGGAGTTTAATTTTTATACTTCTTGCAGAATTAAAATTTTTCTTTAAAATGTGAGTGTTCAGATTAATTTGTTCACTACTGTATTCTCCTCCCTGAATAACCAGTTACAGTAGCTAAATTGTATATGTCTACTTTTTTGTCTAATTTCATATTTGAAACTTTTTGCAGTTTGTTTCATGTTTCAGTATCCAAAATCTGTAACTTCATTTTACCCATCAAGGAATGAAATAAAATAATTAAATCCTCGTAGAAAGGCTTAGACGTTGGTTAAACATGCTTATTAAATAATTTAAGGAATTTACAGTGTACACAGGATATAAATTAAATTAAACTTTAATATATATTTACAATATTTCGGCAATGTCATGTTGCCATCTTCACAGGAACTTAAAATAAAGGTAACGCCACAGTAGTACTTAACCGAAATGATTACACAGGTAAGCTTAATGCTCTACTATTAGATAGGGCTACTTACCTCTCTATTGAGTACAATCCCACCAACTCACAAATTAGAAAACTCCACAGGCTCCTTAAGAAGGCCACTTCTTAGCCTGTGGACGTCACTAACAAATTAAAACTGTTGAACTCCATAACCCCCGCCCCCCCATATATATGGACTCCCAAAAATACATAAAGAAAATGTGTCATTACGTCCCATAGTGGATGGCATTGATTCTCCCACATACAAATTAGCTAAACATTTTCCCAAAGCGCTCACACACTATGCTGGCAACACACCATCACACCTAAAACACTCAGCCCACTTCAAAGCCAGCATAGAAAACCTTACACTCCAACATACTGACATAATGGTCAGTTTTGATGTCTCCTCCTATTCACAATTGTCCCACTCAAAGAAACCTTAGAGCTAATCCAAGCTAAATTTTCTCCCAATATCTCAGCTCTATTTCAATTCACAATGAATGAACGTGGGTTATTTTGTTTGGCAAGGAAAATTCTATAAACAAATAGAGGGGATAGCCATGGGTTCACCACTCTCCCCACCCTTGGCCAACTTTTTTATGGAGACTTTTGAGGAGAAAGCCGTAAACTCTGCCCCACAAAAACCAACCACATGGCTTCGCCACGTTGACGATGTGTTCGCTATTTGGCCACATGGCTCTGATACACTCCTCTCCTTTCTGACACACTTGAACAATCAACACTCCAGAATCAAGTTCACCCTGGAAAAAGGGTGAACTTGAACTTTGCAACTCTGGTAAAAGACGTTCACTGGGCATCCGCTACACCAGTGCCCGTCCATCTGCTTGGTAGAATGTAGCATGATTCATCACTCCAAACCACAGCCTTCCGAGCTTCCACGTCCAACCATTCATGTTCTTTCCACCACTAAAGGTGGTGCTGCATGTTAGTTCAGGTAATGTGCTGCTTGCATATTGCGTTCCTACCACCATCATCTTCATCATCAAATTCCTGACGTGTAGCCTCAAGGGGTGTACAGGATACCTATATCTTGGTCTTCTTCTGGGTCGTTTTCCTGCCAACCTGGCAGAGAACACTTGTTTTGCTAATCTTTCTTCGCCCATTCTGTTTAAGTGACCATACCACCTGAGATTAGTTCTGTTAACGCGTTCCTGGATGCTGACAATGTCAAGTTCTTTCCTAATATCCTCGTTTTTAATATGATATTGCCATTGATGCCATCTGTTCACACCTCTAATCTTTCTCAGGACTCTCATATCTGCGGTCCCTAGTCTTTGGTCAAGTGTTTTACTTCTGACCCAGCTCTCACAAAACTGGTTTGAACACTGTCTTGTATACAGCTAATTTAGTGTTCCGACTAATTTCTTTCTTATTCCATATGAATTTATTTAATTGACTTCCCACCATACCAGTTTTGTTGATTCTGTTGTCTATTTCCATATTTAATTTACCATCTTCAGTAAAAATCTAAGTAGATGAAATGTTTTACTTGTTCCACAGGTTCCCCATTCACAACACAGTTAACATTTTCAACAATTCTACCTAGTTTCATTGTCTTTGTCTTTTTAATGCTGATCTTCATACCATATCTATTACAACAGTTATTCAATTTAGTCAGGGATTCTTGCAAATTTGTAGCGGATTTATTTAGAAGTATGACATCGTCTGCATAAAGCAAAGAGCTGACATTAACATCTCCAATTCTGATATCATGTTTAATACCACTTTCCTACATAATGTGATCCATATTGATAATGAATAACAGACGGGATAATGTACATCCTTCTCTCACACAAGATTTAACATTAAACCATCTTCCTGTACTTCCTTCAATTCTAACTGCTGACTTACAACTCAAATAAAGACTAAGTATTGCTTGATATAATGATCCACTGACATCATACAGTGTTTTGAATAGCTTCTTTCTTGGCACCTTGTCATATGCCTTTTCCAGATCGACAAAATTAAATACAGATCTTAGTTATATTCCCATGCTTTCTCAACTAATTGTCGTAAAGTGAAGATCTGATCCTGACAGCCTCTATTTGGCCTGAATCCAGCTTGTTCTTCACCAAACTCTTTCATTTCTTCTTCGATAATCTTTGTGTATTTTAGTCTGTAGTTCACATCTGAGAGCTGCTCAACTTTCATTCGCTTGAAAACTTTCTTACATGTTATTCTTTTCAATATGAAATTCAATTTTATCCTGCTCAAGACTAAATAGTGATCGCTTCCAATTTCAATTCCTCAATTTTCTCCCTGCACCAGGGAGAAAACATCACTATCAACAATAGCATATTCAATGAGACTTTTCTTATTCCTTGCCTCTTCTCTCCATGTGAATTTGTGCACATATTTATGTTGGAACATGGTGTTAGTAATAACCAGTGCATGTCCTGAGCAGAAATCCAGATATTTGCCATTATTATTAGCTTTGCTCTTTTCTCCAAATTTTCCCAAAATATTTTTGTATGTCTCACAATCATTTCCTACTCTGCTATTTAGATCCCCAACAAGGAACAACTTTTCCTTTTTCATTGCGTCAGTTGCTTTTTCTAAAGCCTCAAAAAATTCCTCCACTTTTACCTTAGTAGAATCTTCTGTGGGACCATAGGCACAAATAAGTCTCATTGTCCAATTCCCCATTCTGATATTAGCCCACATCGCTACTTGAGACTGCCTGCCATTCAAGAAGATTAGCCTCATATTTTGTGTTGAATGCTATGGCTACTCCTTCTTTTCCTTGATTGTCATTTCCTGAATATTATATTTTGTATTTATTGCTCAGAAAGCTCTCCCAGTTTTTGTCTTTTTAGTTTCAGTCACCTCTATTATGTCGATCTGGTACTAATCTAATTATTCAGCTAGCTCCATTTCTTTGCCATTCAGGCTTCTTTTGTTGATAGTACTGATCTTTAACTCTGGTGATGTTGAGTTGGGGTGTGCTTTCAGATTTGTTCTAGTAGCTGACTTTTCGCTGTTCGCCCTGGTTCCCTGGCGAAAACAACGGGGGCCTTGTTTAACCATGCGATGCCCCAGCCGCATGAAATTTTGCCATGTTGTGCCATCATTTTTTTATTTTGGTTTAACCAATAAGAATACAATTTGGTCGGCTAAATCCCAAATTGCCAGCCCATCCTCGTTCGTTCAGTATCCAGGTAGATACCCAACAGGGTGCACCACGAGAAGGTGAGGATCGGACATTAGGTCAGAAGCCCTGGTCGGTTCTCCACATTCCTTTAAAGGCTATGTGGAGGTCTCCTCTCAGTTATACAGCTTTGACCCTTAAACATCGCTTAAGTGTTCCTACCATGGAAATACAATATTCATATCCTCTGTTCTGAATATTTTGTGCATATTTATGTTCTGGTTGATGCTTGGAACTCAATTTTCAACATGTCAGCCAACGAATGGCGGTTTTATGTATTGAATTTCGTAGCACCCTACAGTCACATTTGGTTAGCGTGCTGGGTCATCCGCTAAAGATAGCAGTTTTCACTCTCCTTCCATCTCAGTATGGTATCTCTGATTCACTGAACAAACAGGCCTGGAAACATGGCATCTTATCGCAATGCTTCTTTCAAACTCAGTCAGTTCCCTTCTCACAGACATTTCTCCCAAACGCAGCTGCACTGACATGGGAGCTTCGTGTTTTTCGTTCATGTTACTGCATAATATTCAAATGTTGTTTTGCATAAAATCCCAGTTTTTTTTATCAGGAGAAAATCTGCTACATTTGAAAAGTGAACTGATTCACAGAAAAATCTCATACACGACCTTTTTCCACTTGCTTCCTCACGTATAGCACTGATATTCTATAGGTTCCAATATATATATATATATATATATATAATATATATTGGAACCTATATATATAATATATATATATATATATATATACAGGGTGTTCGGGATAAATGTATATATATATATATACAGGGTGTTCGGGATAAATTTGACAGTTTCGTAAGGAAAAAGAAAATCTTCTTTGTATCTATTAAATTTAATGAATTGACAAAAAAACATTACAGGCAGAGTTAATTACAATACTATCAACAAGATTTACTCAAAATAACCACCATTAGCATCGATCACAGCTTCAATTCTGCTTCGGAACCTCGAACAAGCTGATGCTACAGTCTCCCTGGGAAGGGCCGCAAAAACTGTTTTAATTTTATCCATTAACTGGGCTTTTGTATTACTGGAAGTGTGATTGGTGTCTTTTTCAACTGCGCCCCATACAAAATAATCCATGGGGTTAAGGTCTGGGGAGTTTGGAGGCCAAACATTTGGACTGGTGAAGTCGTAGAAATTTTCAGACAACCATTTTTGACTTTTCCCAGAGGTGTGGCAAGGGGCCGAATCCTGCTGCCATACATACGGCCTACCATTGGCTACCCTTGTTATCCAGGGCTTGACTACAGTTAGCAACTCCACGAACAAAGCCCGAATTCCAATGCCAGGGTTCTTCAACACCTGTTCCTGCAGATTTGCGAGGAATTCTGCTGTACGAACGCAATCAGATCGTCTGCTAGGGATCTTTCTTCTTGCTACATCCTCGTAGTCACCATTGCAAGTCTCTAGTTCATGCCTGATTGTTTTTACTGTATTCAGGGAGCATTGGGCAGCAGTCGTAATATCCTTATTTTGATGGCGGGCACGAATCATCATGATACAAGTTATTCTCTTCCATGATTCAGGTGGGTTCCAGCTATCCATCCTTTCTGACATCTTGTATATGAATGAAGAAGGGTCCAAACTTTTAAATGAAGAGAAGTGTGTGTTAATACATGTAACTTACGGAAAAATATAATTAATTATAAATATGTCAAATTTATCCCGAACACCCTGTATATTGGAACCTATATATATAATATATATATATATATATTGGAACCTATATATATATATATATATATATATATATTGGAACCTATATATATAATATATATATATATATATATATATTGGAACCTATATATATGAGATTTTTCTGTGAATCAATTCACTTTTCAATTGTAGCAGATTTTCTCCTGATAAAAAAAAAACTGGGATTTTATGCAAAACAACATTTGAATATTATGCAGTAACATGAACTTTATCTGTTGAGCATTGCTCACTAGCCTTTCTGAAGATTATATATTTTAGAGAACTTTTGTCAGAGCTGTAGAAAGTTTTTTCACTTGGTTATCATCATCACACTTTTCAAGGATTTAGGCATAGAGTGGCCTGTTCTATCCTTAGAAGTCATCGTTTAAAACTTGTTTTGGCAATTGTTACGTCGTTATATTTTAGAGGTAAAATATTTTCCTTAAATATTTTACTTCTATTGTTCTCCTTGTGCCTAATGAGATCTAGCTTCTAAACTGACTTTCTGGGGCTGTTTCTCTCTTCGAGCTCTGACAAAATTTATTTGTGTATGCTGCGCCAGTCAGAACTCTAGGATAGAAATTCTTATCCAAAGAAACTTCCCCAGAATTCAAGTAATATCTTATGTCGATTAAGTAAGGTAGATTGAGATCTCAGTATACAGTCATGGCCTTGACAATCTTAAATTCCCCTTTTTCCCTCTAAACATAGGGTCGATATTTTCGTGAGTGGTAAAATTCATCTCTTACTCAGACAAACTCAGGTATACATGGGAAAAACATATTTATTATTTATCTGAGAACATTACAATTTAAACAACACATATAATCAAGCAAATCAAGGTTATTAATAAAATACAAGTAAAGCAGGGTAATAATAATAATCATATTATTATTACAATTCAAACATACGCATGAAGATCTTATGTTCATCTATATCACAAACATTAATGTCGGTATTAAACTAGATTACTGCTACTATCGACCCATACACATTAAACTTGGTCTAGACAACTTACGAACGTAGACTACCAGTCCAATTTGATTAACATAACACAGGAAACTGTCTCAAAATTCTCTCTCTTCTAAACTCTGTCCATTTTACACTTTCGTCACCAGTAGATAACTCATAAAAGGGAAGATTTGTACATTACCACCTTGTTCGATGATTTCTCGATCCTTCCGTCTGTTCTTTGTTGTAGATTGTCCCTGTGTACGATGGATTGTCGCCACGTGCTCGTCTCAAATTATCCACATGTTTCTTCTGGGCTTACGAACTTTTTGCATCGCCGCTTCTAACATGTTTTACCTTTAAAGGAATCCTTTGCTGCTTTCTCAGCGGATAGATCCACACCAATGGTCTATGACTCGAACACTGCCGTCATCTCGTGCTATATTTTCTTCAATTTGCATCGCTCAGTAATGGGAAACGCTGCCGCATTGTCATCTTCACACGTCTTGTCGGATATCAGGCATGCTGATCCGCTCGGGAACATTAAGCATTAGACCACTGGGAGGGCATACGTGACCGGGGAACATCACAGGAACCAGGAGAAAATTGTAAAAGAAGCAAAAAATGCCCCTCTCAATGATGTCAATTCGTTTTAAACCCCCATTATAGCGCCTCTTTCTGCACTCCAAACTTGTCTACAACGCTCTCTTATGAGAGCATCGTAGACAATTTGCTGTCACCGAGTGACGTCACCTCCTTGCTGTATGTGCATCGCTCTTTTTGGTGAAGTAAGCATTCGTGGAAGACGCAAGAAATTTTACACAAATTTCTTGCGTCTTCCACGAATGCTTACTCATCGCTCATTACATCATCTTTGGTGGTCAAACTGCAACCTTTGAACTTTCGTTCGCACGATGATACACGACTTTATACATGGCATAGTTTAACATCGATGTTTTTTTTTTTTTAACAATTTAAGATTCTATCTATTTTAGACAATAACCTTAAACATAGTAGAATTTAATATTTATTTCCTCCTTCAATTTCATTTTAATTTAAGATTGAACTTCTTCTTTTATATTTTAATTCCTTTATAAACAAAGTTAATATCTACATCTTCGCATATTATGTCTGTTTTGTCAAGAATACAAGTGTGCTTTTGCTTGATATTGTTCTCTTGTTAAATCTTGAATGGAGCAGTTCTATTCGTAATAGAGCCTTCATTCAAGATCTGAACACAGTCTTTCTGTTTTCATTTTTCAACATGTTCCCATCCATTTACGTTTATATATTTTTATTTTTTCTATTATAAATTCCTGGTTTAATTCTTTCATAATTTCTTTGTTTCTTTTGTGATCGAATAGTGTATGCTTCATATTTTTTTTCATAAACTTCATTTCACCTGTTATTAATCTTTGTCTTTTTGTTTTGTTGTTCAGATTTCACTTCCATAGGGCTAATGTATCGTATACTTTTAGTCTAGTTTGTTTTTGAACTAGGATAGGTTTAAATATAGAGTTAATTACACCTGTTACTTTTAAATATTTTGCAATTTTTAAGTTTGTCTTTTTCATTTTCATACGTAATGATACATCCTAGGTAGTTAAACGAATTCACCTGTTCTAAAATCTCGTTATCTATTGCTATTTTAGTTCTTATTACATCTTGTCCTTTAAAGGCCATCGTTTTTGATTTTTTTTTTTTTTTTTTTTTTTTAATCATTCCATAATCTTTTGGCTATTTCATTTAAATTTAGTCTTCAGAATTTGTAATTATTATTTGATCATCAGCAAAAAAGAGAGTGTTTAAGTTCACAGTAGGAGAAAGTTTACTACCTTGATGGAAATTTTTATTCCATTTTATTGTTATTTAATTTATTAAATAAATATTAAAAAGATTTGCTGAAAGGGGACATCCCTGTCAGACTCCTTGATTTATCTCTCTCTTGGACTGGATAGTTAATAATTTAATCTTATTTGTATTGATTATTTTCATATATACTTATGATAGTTTTTAGAATATTATTTGGTATTTGTCTTTCTTTTAATATGTTAATAAATAAAATACTTCTTTTAACTTTATCAAATGCTTTTTCAAAGTCAGTAAATGAGATATGTATTTCTAAATTGTTTTCTCTTCTTTTCTCTATTATCTAAATGAATTTTAGACAAAATTCCAGGTCTATACATGGTTGTTGTACTTCTAAAATAAAGTCTTCGAATATTTTATTAGTTTGTTACTT
The DNA here is from genome assembly GCF_054136105.1 of Typopeltis vanoorti. NCBI lineage: Eukaryota > Metazoa > Arthropoda > Arachnida > Uropygi > Thelyphonidae > Typopeltis > Typopeltis vanoorti. Next base: position 5,217,388 of record NC_143552.1, on the reverse strand, counting down.
AAAATTCTGCTATATATTTTATAACAGGAATTTAGAATACTTATACCTCTATAATTTTTAGGATCATATCTATTACCTTTTTTAAAGATAGTGATACTATTGCTTTTTTCCCTTCTGTATAGGTTACTTGTTGAATAGATTTAATTTAAAAATAATGAGTCTTTCTTTAAACCTTATTTCTTCATATTTATATAATTCTGAAGAATCACTTGGTTATAAATTACATTAAACTTGCCAAAACACTATATATTGTTTAATTCTTTATCCAAGTGTAACTAAATAAAGTTTGAACATGAAGTAATTTAAGAACTAGGCTATTTTTGTACAGAGGCTATTGGCTTCATATTAACTGCCTTGGTTTCTCATAATTCAAAACACATCCTTTCAGATATGTACAGGGTGTTCGGGATAAATTTGACGGTTTCGTAAGGAAAAAGAAAATCTTCTTTGTATCTATTAAATTTAATGAATTGACAAAAAAACATTACAGGCAGAGTTAATTACAATACTATCAACAAGATTTACTCAAAATAACCACCATTAGCATCGATCACAGCTTCAATTCTGCTTCGGAACCTCGAACAAGCTGATGCTACAGTCTCCCTGGGAAGGGCCGCAAAAACTGTTTTAATTTTATCCATTAACTGGGCTTTTGTATTACTGGAAGTGCGATTGGTGTCTTTTTCAACTGCACCCCATACAAAATAATCCATGGGGTTAAGGTCTGGGGAGTTTGGAGGCCAAACATTTGGACTGGTGAAGTCGTAGAAATTTTCAGACAACCATTTTTGACTTTTCCCAGAGGTGTGGCAAGGGGCCGAATCCTGCTGCCATACATACGGCCTACCATTGGCTACCCTTGTTATCCAGGGCTTGACTACAGTTAGCAACTCCACGAACAAAGCCCGAATTCCAATGCCAGGGTTCTTCAACACCTGTTCCTGCAGATTTGCGAGGAATTCTGCTGTACGAACGCAATCAGATCGTCTGCTAGGGATCTTTCTTCTTGCTACATCCTCGTAGTCACCATTGCAAGTCTCTAGTTCATGCCTGATTGTTTTTACTGTATTCAGGGAGCATTGGGCAGCAGTCGTAATATCCTTATTTTGATGGCGGGCACGAATCATCATGATACAAGTTATTCTCTTCCATGATTCAGGTGGGTTCCAGCTATCCATCCTTTCTGACATCTTGTATATGAATGAAGAAGGGTCCAAACTTTTAAATGAAGAGAAGTGTGTGTTAATACATGTAACTTACGGAAAAATATAATTAATTATAAATATGTCAAATTTATCCCGAACACCCTGTATATAATGTTAAACATTATTGGAAGGGCCACTACACAGACTGGTTGATATTTACTGAGGTGAAAAAGTAAAGGAGTGTTCATTACAGGCCTCTCGAGTAGTTAGTATAGAGGTGCAAGAGCACTTGCTAGTATCAGGAGAGAGAAAAGAAAACATGGATAGTATGAGAGAGAGAAAGAAAAAGTCTCTGCTCTTTTCTATCATCATTTAGCCAAAGGCTATCATTTTTTTTTTTTTTTTCACCAGTCTCATGTAGCTAAACAACCAAATGTCCACTTGAAACTAAAGTGCAAAGATGACTAATACCCAGGTAATTATTCTTATTTATGTTAACTGCCTTGAGTTGGCCTTTGCTACCTGGGATTGCTCTCCAGTCATCCCTGCAGTTGACCATAAGACTAGAGTGAACTAAGAGGGTGGAACCATTTAAAAAATCTCTCATTAAAAATGAAAAGAATTTTATTTCTCCTTGGTGAACATTGCCTGATGTGGTGATGTATACCACATAGCAAAACATTTTGTATCGCTTGAAATCGTGAGGGTGCTGCAACTTTCGAAATATACATACACCTTGTAAGTACAGTGTATATGTGTTTGAATAAAATATCAAAATTATGACAATTTTTTTAAAAAAATTAAACATGAAAAAATATTGTTTATTATCGATAAAATTATAGTTTGGTATAATTCAAAATTTCGTAAAAATAAAATATATTCTTCTTGTTTTGTTTCATGAAAAAATATTGTTTATTATCGATAAAATTATAGTTTGGTATAATTCAAAATTACTTAAAAATAAAATCCATTCTTGTTTTGTTTCGAGTGAAAAGGTCAATAACTTTTTCCTTGATGTTTGTATGACTGTTGAAGAATTTGTAGTTCACTTAGTCACTAATGTGACAGAACTTATTTCTTGAGATTGCATTTCTTAGGTCATAATTGTCAATAACCCCAATAATGTTCTAAAATAAAAACTATAACAAATGTTATGTCTTTAACCACACTATCAGCCATGACGTATATCTACCATGGATGCGAAGTGCATATTAAAATTGTAATGCCATTGATATTACATTGAAATATATGATGGATACGAAGCATATGAGGATGCGTATTTGATCCATAATGGCCGGTAAGGTGGTTAATTGTAATGTCCAAGTGTTTAAAGAGATGGAGTAAACACGATAAGCACTACTTAAATATATGCTTTACAAAAACAATATCCATATTGCTTGTCTGCAAGAAACAAAACTGAACAAAAATCTGAACTTCAGCATCAAAGGATACACAGTTTTTAGGAAGGATAGAGAGGAAATAGTAGATAGCTGATTCGCTATCCTTTTGAAGATTCCAGAAATCAAATTCAAAGAAATCACTCTAAATCAATATTTAAATAATAACAGTTCAACGGTAGCTCAAGCTGTTGAAATTCGTCTACCAAACTATTCTATTTCAATCACAAATGTCTACCAACCTGATAATACAAATATTGATAAAAATATCATTGAAAAGCTAATCAAAGCTCCAACTGATACAACCTTCATACTTGGTGACCTAAATGCAAAAAACCCAATGTGGGGCTCCCCCAATTTAGACCATAAAAGTCAACAATTAGAAGATCTCTTTACAGATTTGGAACCCACAACAATTAACAATGGAGAGAGCACCTATCTCTCTAAAACTACAGGAACTGAAACTGCTATTGACATCACATTTATTTATTATAGCATTGCATCAAGTGCACAATGGAAAATTTTGGAAAATGCCATCAGTGACCACAGACCCAAAATAACAACACTAAACTTCAAGATTGATCAAGAACAGCAAATCAAAAGGACATGGAACTTCAGAAAAGCTGACTGGACAAGGTTTACTCAAATTTTGGAGAGCCTCTGTCAAGATGAACCTGTTTCTGGAAACCTTGACAGAAAATTACAAATCCTTACTTTACACATATCAGTAAAGCTGCCAAAGCAACAGTACCAAGAGGCAAACAGAAAAATACCTGGATACCATACTGGAAAGATCACAATGTTGATTCAATGATTACAGAAAGAGACAATATCAATGAACAAATCAGGATTAATAAAACTGATGAATCCAGAAAGAAATTAATGGACACATAAAACACATAAAATAGAGCAAGAAATTTGGAAGCGCAAACAAGAGAAATGGGTAGAGCTTTGCAGTAACCTGGACCCAAGAAAAGATAGCCAACACTGGAACATTATTAGCATCCTAGACAACAATATCAAAGAAGAGAACCAACAGAAAACAAACTTCATCATAAATGCTGGGAAACAAACTATTACAGATCAAGAAATTGCAAACACACTGGCAAAAACCTATTACAACAACTCCAAACTTCAGTATAACAGAGAGGACAAGACCCTCAATAAACTCACAAGTAAAATACTAAAACAAGCAAGAACATACCAAACTAATGACATCTTCTCCGAAGAATTAACACTAAGTGAACTAAATTCCTCAATCAAGAAAACTGCACCTAATAAATCTGGTAATGATCTTATCTTTGGTCACATGGTCAAACTCCTTGGCAAAATCGCTAAAGAACAACTTCTGGAAATTCTCAAGACCTCCTGGAGAAAGAACAGGCAAACTTCCAAAAGAATGGAAAAAATCAGTTATTGTACCCATCCTGAAACCTGACAAAAATGCTGCAGAATGTCAAAGCTATAGACCTATCGCATTAACCAGCATACTCTGTAAAATTGCTGAAAGAATCATACACTCCAGGCTCATGCACTGGCTTGCAAAAAATAAGAAAATTAACTACTACCAAACTGCCTATACAGCCCATCATTCAACAGCAGATCAATTATTCCACTTCTGCCAAATAATAATAAGACTCATTTCAGGATAAACCAACAAAAAAGGCAACTGCCATATTCTAATTAAGAAGAAAAACCAAACGGCTATTTTTTTCTGGTGAAGTTGATAAATTAAGGGGATAAAAATCCCTTATTGTTTTTCAGCCAGTATGCGAAACTCTAAAGATCGAAAAACTATGATCTAAGCGTTTCGTGCCGATGAACTATCGGCGAATCCAAGCGTAAGTGACCACTTGGTAGTACTACACCAAGGCAACTCGATGCAAAGGTGGAGCAAGCTCCCTCACTATTCGTGATATTTTCTCATAATGTAAAAACACCCAGCTCCTAGGAGATGTCATACTGCTTTACATTGTGAGGAGAGGTCACTACCCAGACCAGTTTCAACCTTTTTTGAAGTCTCATCAGTGAGTAGCTAGACCTAGATGATATTAAAGTTTTAAGTGAAAAGAACTTACATATACCTTCGCTATACGAATGCCCGAAAGGTGTGCCACTATATTGTATTATAACATATTATAATTAAGAAGAAAAACCAAACGGCTATCTTTTTTTCTGGCGAAGTTGATAAATTAAGGGGATAAAAATCCCTTATTGTTTTTTAGCCAGTATGCGTCTAGTTGCCTTGGTGTGGTACTACCAAGTGGTCACTTACGCTTGGATTCGCCGATAGTTCGTCGGCATGAAACGCTTAGATCATAGTTTTCGATCTTTAGAGTTTCGCATACTGGCTGAAAAACAATAAGGGATTTTTATCCCCTTAATTTATCAACTTCGCCAGAAAAAAATAGCCGTTTGGTTTTTCTTCTTAATTATAATGTTATAATACAGTATAGTGGCACACCTTTCGGGCATTCATATAGCGAAGGTATATAAGTTCTTTTCACTTAAAACTTTGATATCATCTAGGTCTAGCTACTCACTGATGAGACCTCAAAAAAGGTTGAAACCGGGCTGGGTAGTGACCTCTCCTCATAATGTAAAGCAGTATTACATCTCCTAGGAGCTGGATGTTTTTACATTATGAGGAAATATCAAGAATATTGAGGGAGCTTGCTCCACCTTTGCATCGAGTTGCCTTGGTGTGGTACTACCAAGTGGTCACTTACGCTTGGATTCGCCGATAGTTCGTCGGCATGAAACGCTTAGATCATAGTTTTCGATCTTTAGAGTTTCGCATACTACCTGAAAAACAATAAGGGATTTTTATCCCCTTAATTTAACTGCCATATTCCTTGATATGACTGCTGCTTTTGATTGTGTTTGGATCAAAAAATTAATACAAACAGTACATGATATTGGAATTAGAGGAAATGCTTTAATCTGGATTGCTGATTTCATTAGAGGAAGAAAGATCAATGTTAGAATCAATACAGCAATATCAAGAGAGCGGAGAACCCGGGCTGGTGTCCCCAGGGCTCTATAGTCAGTCCCTTACTATTCCTTTTATATGCCAATAACATTCATCCCTACCTTACAGAAGACGCCAAAGTAACTTGCTATGCAGATGATATAGCCATCTGGCACACAAGTGCAAAAATCAAAGAATCAGAGGCAATTTTAAACAAATCCATGAGAGGATTAGAAAAATGGTCAGATGAACTTAAACTCAAAATCAACCCAGACAAAACAAAACTAAGTACCTTTAGTACAGACAGGAGAAATAGACATTCCTACAGGCCCAGAGTCATGATCAACAACAAGCTAATTGAAAAAGTCGCAAATCCAAAATACCTTAGTATTATGCTTGATCAGGAATTACGTTTTGCACAACACATCGCTAACACTTCCAACAGAGCTCTAAAAAAAATTAAATATACTAAAAAAAGGCTTTGTGGAACAAATTGTGGTGCAAAACCAAAAATCCTCAAAACTTCTTACACTACATTAATAAGAGCAATAATGGAATATGCAGCACCTATCTGGTAACCTTCGGCCTCATGAGTAAAGGAAAAATTAGTCAAAATACAAGCAAAAGAATGCAAGATTATGATTGGTGCAGTCTCATCCACTAACAACATCAGAGACCAACAGGAATGTTGGGCTCTGATGCTGGAGGACATACGAAAATTTGCCACCATAAAATTTATAAATAATATCAGAAGCTACCAAGTGATCATATCTCCCTAAAAACTTATAAACATTGGAATCAAAAATGCAGACTTCATAGATCATCAACTTTACGATATAATGACATTATTAGGAAGGAAACAGGTCTTGAGCAGCTAAATGCCCACATAAACAAAGAACCTCTATTTTCCAGTCTTTTACATCCAAATACCTCCATAAATTTAAACCTTACCAAACTCTGTACAAAAAAAGAATCAAAAGAAATGCTCAAAGAAAAAGGCCTAAATACTATCATCCTTCTTTCATCCTCCAAACAGGTTATTTGTTATACTGATGGATTGTCAGACACCAGTATGATTAATGGAGGCACTGGTGTTCTCCTTCTACTCCCGAAAGGCGAAAAACTTTCAATAAAAGTTGGATCTGGGAGAATTGCTTCCAATTTTACCAGCAAACTTTATGCAATAAATAAAGCACTCGAAGCCTACTTAAAATTATCATCTCAACAATCTGAGGGAATTATAATTTACAGTGACTCAAGAGCAGCTATGGAGGCAATCAAAAATGGCAATACCAAGCTCGCACAAGACACCCATAAACCCTTGAATCAACTAAAGTGTTTTGGAAAAAGTTGCATTTTGCAATGGATTCCTGCTCATGTAAGCATTGATTACAATGAAGCAGCATAAATTAGCAAAAGAGGCCAGAGAACTCAACAAAGAAATTCACATGATAACTCTTGCTGATGCTAATGCATTAGCAGAAGCTAAACTAATTCCACTGAAATCAGTGATACAACATCAAATTCCCAAAGTCAATGTTGACAGAAAGACCTCTACCATGATAGCAAGACTACGAACAGGACATTATAGAGGAATGAAGATCAATACAGCATTGATTACAATGAAGCAGCTGATAAATTAGCAAAAGAGGCCAGAGAACTCAACCATGATAACTCTTGCTGTGCTAATGCATTAGCAAAAGCTAAACTAATTACACTGAAATCAGTGATACAACATCAAATTCCCGAAGTCCGTGCTGACAGAAAGATCCCCACCATGATAGCAAGACTACGATCAGGACATTATAGAGGAATGAAGATCAATACAGATGATATGAGAACATATAGAAACTGCAATAACTGCCCCAATACTGAACTGGCACCCACTCACATCTTTACCTGTCCAGCAATTACAACAACCTTGCAAGAAATAGATCCTAATCCTGAACAACAGCTTTATACAAACAAAATAATCGACATAGCCAAAGCAGTTCAAGGAGCACATGGAAACACCTAAGACTCTTCAAAGGACAAGACAACAAGAACAATGAACATTCTACTACTGGTGCAAACTGCATATAAACAACAGTTGGAACTGCGCGACAGACAGTGCCACATTACTCTAATAGCTCGCATCTCACTATGTCGTGGATATGCTTGCTCGCGTAGCAGTATGACACTGTGGTAAACACAGTGCTACAAGATTTTTTATTATTTTTTTATGCAAAATAAGAGAGTTGTATAGGATGGTTGATGATAAAATTAAATATTACAAGCAAATATAAATAAATTAATAAATACATTTATATATCGAGAAAAATTGGGGGTGCTGCAGTTCCGCAGTGCCTATGCACGAGCTGCCCCTTCTTTTTAAATACAAAAATCATCTGTCTGAACAATAAAATTTCTACAAGTAATCATTGATTCTAAAAATTGTTTTCCCATTACTAACAGGCAAGGTTACTCAAAGAAAAAGAAGAAAAAAAAGAACCCCTGTTCTGTTGTAATGAATGCCCAACACATTACATAATCTGTAATGTGTTGGGCATTCATTTTTTCAATAATGTTGATCACAATGGGAAAAACGAAGGATCTTTTGGAGTTTGATAAAGGGCTTGTTGTGGGTGCCCATTTGCCTGGGGTCACAATTTTAAAAAGACAGAGCTGACTGGTTTCTCAAAAGGTGAGATATTCCAGGTGTTTAATCATTGAAAAAATAGTCCACATTGCTTGTCTAAGAGGCATAACTGTGGTCCTAATAGAGTCTGTCAGGAATGAGATTGCCATTGTTCCTGACAGACAAGGCTTATACAGATAAACAGAAATTCCTGTGTGCAGCAATAGACCAAAACATTTGATAAAATTGAATGTGAGAATTACAGAGGTATTTTTCTACTGAGTGTTCCTGTTAAGATTTATGCAAGTGCAGGTCATCCCTTGACTTATGTCCGCTTGTGTTACATCCACTCGAAGATACATACATGACCCCATAAGGGAATAAATAACATTTTCCACTATACTTTCGAACAAGACACAAGCAAGCATAAAGTAAAAAGTTTATATTTATCAACAATGCATCATGTGCAGTGGCAAAAACGTATTCTGCGGCAGCATATTTTGTGTAACATTGGCCCCTATATGCCCAATAAAAAAACTGTAGTAAAGAATTACAGAAAAAGAGGTGAGCAATTGATCTTCAAATGACGTTGGAAGTTATAAAGCAACATGAAGCTGGTAAGCTTCATGTTGCTTTATAACTATGTGATTGCACATGACTTCGAATGGTCTCATTCTACAGTGCCGATCATTTTGAAAAATAAGGATAAAATCGAGGCTGTGAAAGGATCTGCTTCCATTAAATTGACAATAGTGACAAACCAATGACAAGGTTGTATCAGTGATATGGAAAAGTTACTTGCATCATGGATGGAGGACCTTAACCAAAAGCACATACTCCTTAGCACTATGACCATAACTGCTAAGTCAACATGTCGAAGGAGAAAGCGGGGCTCGATTACGACTACGAATTCAACACTTCTTCCGGTTGGTTCATGAGATTCAAGCAGCATATTTTGTGCTGCATAATGTGAAAATGTATGGTGAATCTGCAAGTGCCGATGAGGAGGCTGTCAAGGAGTTTGTGGAGAAATTGGATAAAATTATTACTGAGGCAAATTATTTGCCATGCAAATATTTAATATGGATGAGACCACCTTGTTTTCGGAAAAAAAATGCCCGAGAGGATATTCATCCACAAAAAGCTAAAATCTGTACCTGGTTTCAAAGCTCTTAAAGACCATATTATGATTCTGTTAAGGGAAGGTGGGGGGGGGTAATATGGCTGGATATAAACTGAAACCATTTGTGATATGGCACAGTGAGTAACCATGAGTGTTCGAAAACATTGGGAAGCATACTCCTTCATTATCAGAGCAATAAGCCGTGGGTGACTTAAGAATTGTTTGAGAATGCTTTAATTAAATGTTATGCAAGTGAAATGGAAAGCTATTCTGTGAAAGAAAAATGTGGAATTTAAAATTTTATTAATTCTAGATAATGCTCCAGGTCATCCACCTTACATCGGTGATCTTCACTCCCAAGATCAAGGTCATGTTTCTTCCTCCAAACACTACTTTATTGATCCAACTGATGGATCAGGGAGTACTTGCAGTAGTTAAGGTTTTTTTCTACAGAGAACTTTTTCACAAGTAATTTTTGTCACTGAAGGAAATGATCAAACTCTCATGCAATCTGGAAGGCATTCCATATTTATCATGTTATTAAAAATATTGCTGTAGCTTTGAGACTAGGCAACCTCTCAAAGTGTGCAAAAGGAAAAAAAAACTGATTTCTGCAGAGAACTGGGAAGCTTCTGCAGTGGTGCCAGTAACACTGTGACTGGATGCTGGAAGAAATGTCATGTGGTCCAACAAGTCAAGGTAAACCTTGTTCTGTACTGATGGTAGGCAGAGAGTTTGGCAAGAACTTCATAAAGTAATGAACCCACTTGCCTTGTAAGCACAGCTCAAGGTTCTGTAGGTGTTGTCATGGTGTGGGACTTGTTCTGTTTGTACAGAACAGATTCCCTGACATTGCTGGAAGGTCAGGAATCTTCCATGGAATATCTGAATATTGCTGCCAATTAAGTCCATCCTGTAATATTGACTTTTTTATCCTGCAGGTGATGGTTGTTTTGAGTACAACAATGTTGGTGTCCATTGGGCAGTTATTGTTCCACAGTGGTTCAGCAACTTCCATCATCTTCCCTGGCCAAGATCTGAACTCCGTTGAGAATGTATGGGACATGTTAAAAAAAAACTGATCTTGCAGCAAAGTCCTCTTCCATCAAATCTGAGCCACTAGTTCTACTTGTTTGATGTGGTTGAATTTAGCTAGAAATGGATTATGATATGACATGTTAATGTCAGGTTGTTTTATTGAATTTCCTTGTTTTTAAGGAAAGAGGAGACATAAATTTGATCAAAATGGGTAGCAGTACCTTGATTCATGTATCGTAAGCCTGGAGATTAAGATTGTGAATCTTCCATATGTCTGCTAGTTGAGCATTGTCAAGACATTTTTAACTGTGTATATATCCCACTTTTCTACTTTGGGATGTCCTCCTATTTTGTCTAATGTAGGGTTTTCATTACAATTCCAATCTCCTGCTGCTATTATGTAGTGAGCACCATATAACTGCAATTCCTGGAAGAATTTTCGTCTAACTGTTCCATTGGATGGAGCATAAACATTTATAAACCTCATTACACATTAACAGTATTTCCAGTCTATTATCAAGATTCTCCCTTCTGCATCCCTTCAGATATTACAGAATGACCCAAGGACCTTATTACTAAAATACTCTGGATATATCTTATCCAGATAAGATAAATAATCTTATTGTGCACAGATTTGGTCCAGGTTTTCATGGTGACGATATGTTAGAAAGGGCCCAGAAAAGATTCACAAAGGTGGTCAGTGGTCCTTGAAATGTGAAGTATGAGGACAGATTGAGAGGATGTAAATTGCAAAGCCTTGCGAATAGGAGGTGGAGGGGGGGATATGATTGAGACATGATTTAATCAGTGGTTGTTATCAGGTTGACATGGAAGAGATTTTTCTTTGAATGGGAGAGGGGGTAGGTTAGAACAAGAGAATATCCCTGGAAACTGTATGAGGACAGTATGAGTAGAGGAGTGAGGAGAAGGTGCTTTGCATGGAGAGTGGTTTATTAGTGGAATGCATTGCCTGAGTGTGTTGTGAATGTAGACGCATTTAATTAGTTTAAGGCACAGTTGGATTAGTTTTGTGTAAAAGTGTGTACCTCCCACGACGAATCTCTAACTCCGTGGAGGTCAGATGATAATAACGATTAGTGAAGTGTCACTGATAAATCTTTAACTTCTAGATTTTGGATGAACCTGATGAGGTCCTCAATGTATGAAGGTGCATTTGTGTAGCCTGCTTGTTGTAAATTCTTTTCTGGTTGCTTGCCATTATTTCAGTTTCATCGCTACCATTCTTGATTTGGAAGTTAGTTTATTTTCTTTTTATGTATTGATAATCATGCTCAGAAAATTTTACATCAATAAACTTTATTAAATTTCTTTAATTGTATATCTTGCTCTCCCATTATCAGAATGAGGTGGTTCTTCATAGTCCATAAACTCTTCTGAATTTGAGGAGTTTTCATTTGACTATCCACAACCATCTCCATCTTTATAATTTCATGCACTTTTTTGTGCTTTTGCTAAGTATAGGTTGTTTGAAAGTGTCATATTTATTAGATTGTTGGAAGATCCGGATCTCTTCTTTATTTCTCTCCAATATGTATGCCGTTCTAATTGGCTCTTTTGGTGATGCCACTCTTTCGGCAAAGGTTGTAAAAGGATGGGTAGTAATGAAATGTTCAGAACTTTTGCATTTTTTGAGACACTGATTAGCTATATGTCTGATCACCATACAGTTAAAGCATTTAGCCTTGGGGCAGTTACCACTGAAGTGATCATATGAAGAACTGCAATGCAGGCACTGTCCCTACTTCAGGATAGTTCACTATAAATCTATTTGTTCCAATGCTCACAAAATTTAGTGCAGACATCTTCTTGTCCATTGTGAAGGGGACCTTACGCTAGTATATTACTTTTCTTTAATTCACGCAAAAACACAAAGAAAATATGTAATAATATTTATTTACAGCCATATATTTTTGCCTGAATATTACAGACTATCATAAGTGGCAATGATATTGATCTAGAAGGTAGAATACGAACAATTGATTGAATTTAAACAATAAGAGCTGCATGTTGTTATACATAAAGCAACACAATGGCATAACTGAAGAGTCATCATCATCGTCAAATTCCTGATATATACCCTCAAGGGGAATCAGTCTGTTAGCTGTCAAGACTCCAACATTATCAGATCTTATATTTCTATCTAAGATCTGATAATGTTGGAGTCTTGACAGTTAACAAACTGATTTGGAGGAAAATTGTAGATAAGGAAGTAAGTAATGATTTAAAGTTTTTTTTTTTTTTTTTTTGCAGTACTATCATATCCTGTATGCCCCTTAAGGGTAATATATCATGGATTTGATGATGATTCTTCAGTTATTGTGTTGCTTTATGTAAGAAACATTGTATTATTAATTATTCATTAACTGTATCAAAAAAAAAAAAACTTTTAGTGATGTGTGATTAGAATAAGACTTTCCCCTATCTTAGATAATGAGAGGCAGTCATTCTGATTTAAGTTTGTACATTGAAGTAAGGCCTCAGCACTTTCCTTAAACTCCAAATTTATAGCAACACAGGTGAAGTAAGTATGTTTCAGACCATAGGAAATATCCTATGGTGGTCTGTATCTATTCCATGCTGTGCCAAGTCAGACTTTACAGATTTCCTGTAGCTAATGCTAGATTGGTGTTCTTGTATTCTCTTTTCTAGGTGTGACACAAAAATGTGTTTGCACCTGTTAGGTATTAAGTACCCCATCTCAATTTGCATTTTTGTCTCTGAAAAATGTCCTATTACTTCAGAGGAACAAGAACAATGCCTTATATTACTGTGTCTTTTATGAAGATATTAAAAAAAAAAAATCCCTTTCATAAGAACTAGAATCAATGCCTTCGAGCATCCCTTTGTCAATATTTATTGTTCTGAAAGGTTGAGTATTTTTTATTGCCCTGAAAAGGATCATTTTTTGTTCCATACCATTCAAGAAATAATTTTGTGTAAATTATAAATTAAGACACGATATTTCCTTTCTGATTTTTTGCTTTTCTGCATACCCATGTTTTGCTCTCATCTGGGGGAATATACTGCTGACATTTCAGTGTGCTGTTGAATGGCATAAAGCTTTCATTGATACTTAAGTCTCTCTCTCTCAAGAATGTCTAAATTTCTGATGAACTTTCTTTGAAAAATCATAAATTTTATAAAGGACTATAATAAATTAAAAAACAAAAATTTTATAAAGGACTTTTATAAAGGGATATGATCAGGCAACACATCTTTACCCACTGGGTAAAGATGTGTTGCCTGATCATATCCCTTGTTATTCTGAAAATGCAAATACTTCATGATGAGACTGAATTATTTCTTAGACATGACATCAAAAAACATTGTGTTCAGCATCCATTCTTTAGACCATTATATTTCGATAGTGAGCTTTTTCAGTATACCTTGCAGAATTAAGAGTGCTATAAATGTTAGTAGCATATTGATATCTATTGGATTGAGTATACTAAATAGTATACCTAAGTTTAGTATGAGAATGTGGACTGTAGTCAACTTGTTGATGTTGACACCCATTAAGGTTAGTCTGTTCCACTATGAAGGAAAGATTATTATCATCTAGAAACCCTAAAGTGTTGTTGGAATCAACTTTTGGCAGTTCCCGGCTTACTTATGAATGGAAACGTTGGAGCTAGTGTGCATTTAATGATGATTATCCATCTTCTGCATGAAGACATCTAAACTACAGGCAAAATTGTAGTCTTCAGAATAGGTGAAGACTCCAACTTTTCTGGATCTCTCAAACTTCCCTTTTTTATCCTGAATGCTACTACAGCAGCTGCTTGTCATGTCTATAATCAGTTGTCTTTGATATACTAACTGATGTTCCTCTTTACTCGCGTAACAGGCTGAAAGTTAACAGAGATATTACTGACCACCTGTTGAGTAACAGGAAAGAATGTGTCTCACTAGACACATTAAAAAGCCCCAAGGAATAGCTGAGTGTCTTTTATGCATTTCTTTCTTGATAAAAATAAAACAAGAAATAAAATAAAAATAGAACAAGAAATAAAATTTCTTGATTTATTTTTTCATCTTTCTGCTTGATTAGTAGACATTTATTATGATATTGCTTTTGTAGGCTGACAGTATTTTTGTAAAAATTAATTTTTTCCATTTACTGAGGACCTCATTTTCCTGATTTATAATAATCACAACTTAGTTTCTATATCAAAAAATTATCTGGTACAGTTATCTTGGAAAATAGCAATAAAAGAAAGGCACAGATTGGTTATATAGCAGCTAGAATTTTATTTTGGGTGAATGGGGGCGGGGATTTTGTGGTGAAAATATAACTTAAAAATCTAATTATATGAAGAGCCAGAGGCTTCAATTCGGCGACATGAACTTACTTAAGTTAAGGGGTATTATATCCCATATTGTTTCTTAGCAGAATAAGAAACTCCAAGAGTTTCATGCCGAATATAGAAACTATATAAAGTTCGGCGATTCCAAGCGTAAGCAATTACCTGGATAGTGCTGCACCTGATCCATTAGGTAATGCAAGCTGAGACAACTAATAGAAAGGGTGGAGCAAGGTCCGATCACTATTCTTGGTATTTACCCATAATGTGAACTTAGTTCCTAGGAGCTGTATTATTGTTCAACATTATGAGAGAAGGTCACTACCCAGACCGGTTCAACCTTTTTTGAGGTCTCATCAGTGAGTAGGTAGACCTAGTTAATGCCAAGTTTGTAGTGAACAGAACTTACATCCTTTTTATGAGAATTGCCAAGAAGGTGTCCTAATAAATTTCTAATTATATGAAGAGCCAGAGGCTTCAATTCGGAGACATGAACTTATTTAAGTTAAGGGAGGTTATATCCCATATTGTTTCTTAGCCGAATAAGAAACTCAAAAAGTTTCATGCCGAACATAGAAACTATGTAAAGTTTGGTGATTCCAAGCGTTAGCAAATACCTGGATATAATCTGCACCTGACTATTAGGTAGTGCAAGTTGAGGCAACTCATAGAAAGGGTGGAGCAAGCTCCGATCACTATTCTTGGTATTTACCCATAATGTGACCTTAGCTCCTAGGAGCTGTATTATTGTTCAACATTATGAGAGAAGGTCATAATGTTGAACAGTAATTTCAAAAAAGGTTGAAACCCAGACCGGTTTCAACCTTTATTGAGGTCTCATCAGTGAGTAGGTAGACCTAGTTAATACCAAGTTTGTAGTGAACAGAACTTACATCCCTTTTATGAGAATTGCCAAGAAGGTGTCCTAATAAATTACTCGCCAAACTTTATATAGTTTCTATATTCGGCATGAAACTCTTTGAGTTTCTTATTCGGCTAAGAAACAATGTGGGATATAATATCCCTTATCTTAAATAAGTTCATGTCGCCGAATTGAAGCCTCTGGCTCTTCATATAATTAGTAATTTCTTAGGACACCTCTTTGGCAATTCTCATAAAAGGGATGTAAGTTCTGTTCGCTACAAACTTGATATTAACTAGGTCTACCTACTCACTGATGAGACCTCAAAAAAGGTTGAAACCGGTCTGGGTAGTGACCTTCTCTCTCATAATGTTGAACAATAATACAGCTCCTAGGAGCTAAGTTCACATTATGGGTAAATACCAAGAATAGTGATTGGAGCTTGCACTACCTAATGGATCAGGTGCGGCACTATCCAGGTATTTGCTTACACTTGGAATCGCCGTACTTTATATAGTTTCTATATTCGGCATGAATCTATTTGAGTTTCTTATTCGGCTAAGAAACAGTATGGGATATAATATCCCTTACCTTAAATAACTTAAAAATCTGCTGTTGTGAACATTTTCAAAATGAAATTTCACTTTTGAATCATGCACGCATACATATTTTGGTTGAAAAACAGTAGCAAAAGTAACACTACGAGGGTGGTCTGAAAGGTTTTTGGCCTAACAATGAAAAAACGAATTTATAATTTCAAAATTATTTCTATTTTTCAATTCTATTTCATAATGTTGAAATAGAATTGAAATGATCAGTTCTTTTGAAATACCTTTTGAAATACTAATCTCCCATAAGACTAATACATTTATTCCAGAGAGGCTCCAGAGCCATTATCAGGTCCATGTAGTTGTTTTCAATAAGATCTGCAAAATACTCCTCTACAGCTGCAATCACCTCTTGATTCAAAGAAAAATGCTGACCAGCAAAGAATAGTTTTAGCTTTGGAAAGAGATAGAAGTCAGAGGGAGCTAAATCTGAGTAAAAGAGTGGATGTTCCAACAATTCATAGTGCAGATCCCTTAATTTTCCCATTGCCAAAACACCTTTGTGGGCAGGTGCATTGTCCTGATGAAAGATGATTTTTTTTCTTCTGCAAACCAGATCTTTCTTCATGAATTTTTTCATCTAGTCTCTTTAAAGGATCAGAATAATATTCCCTGGTTATTGTTTTACCCTTTTCAAGATAATTAATAAACAAAATGCCTTTAGCATCCCAAAACACCAACCATGACCTTTCCTGCTGATGGATCCGACAATGTCTTCTTTGGCGCTGAACAACCAGCTGCTGTCCACTGTTTTGACTGCTGTTTGGATTATGGTGTGTGGTGAATCCAAATCTCATCCATAGTAATAAATTGACTCACAAAATCAGTTTTATTCTTGTTAAAATTCTCCAGGCACTGTTCAGAGATTTTCATGCGAGTCATTTTTGATCTGCTGTGAGCAAGTGCGGCACCCATCTTGCGCAAAGCTTTTTCATTTGAAATTCTTCATGCAAGATATATCATGCATGTTCTTTTGAAATACCTATAGTCTCAGCAATTTCACCCACTTTGATTTGCCAGTCATCCAATACCATATCGTGTACTTGATCAATGATTTCTCGTGTTGTTACACTTTTTGGACGTTCTTCACATGGATCATTTTCAAGGCTGATACGGCCATGTTTAAACTTGGCAGTCCATTTCTTAATTGTCAGAAATGAAGGAGAAGAGTGCCCATAAACTTTTATGAACTTCGAATGAATTTCTTTTGCCGTTAAACCTTCTTTTACAAAGAATTTTATAACCACACGATACTCGATTTTATCCATATCAAGGGATACAGGCAGCACTTTTGCTTCAGACAGCTGTATAAAACAAACTGCTTGATGGATGCTTATGACAGATGTACCAACTTTGAAAAAAATAAATCGTGCCAATAGTGTTGCCATCTATGGTAGAGTCCAAGAACTTATCAGACCACCCATATACTTCAAAACTGCCATGTAATATCTAAATTAGCAGTAAATTAATAATTTATTTCATAGCCTTTTATTTTAGTTTGAAATGAGCAATTCTTGGAAATTGCCAAAACTGAAGTGCAAAGATCTGTAGATCACATTATAAATTATTATATCTTTCATGTTATGACTAAAAATGTTTGTTTTCTTTATAAAGTAAAAAAATTTTGTAAAAGTGCAGAATTTTAATCTTTCTGTGAAGCATTTCTCCTAACTACACTTATGGATAAACAAAAAACCAAACTTAATTAGAACACATGAAAACCATTTTTTAAATTTAAGATTTGGAAGTTTGATTAGTTTATAAAATAATTGTTTCACTAAAATCATTATCTAACATTCAGTTCTTTGAGAAGAAATAAAATGCATTATTGGCTAAGTGATTAGATCCAATTAACACTAAAGCATTGATTATGACATTTGTTTTCCACAGAGATAAAGTATTTATGAGAAGAAAATTATTAAAATTTCCTCTTATTGATAACCCATCTGTTATTATTGTTGATAATAAAATTTGTATATTACAGTACAAAAGGTTCTCTTATTTTATCATTCACAACATTTTGTATACATTTTGTCTGTGCAAAAAGCTATTTAAGATTCCAGTTACCCAGTATATGACAAGGATGCATGTTTTGCTATTGCTAATAATCTTTAAGGTACAGCTATGTGAAGGAAAGTAATGAAGATAATGGCTGGCTTGTACTTCTTATCCATATTCTTTCAATTCATAGATACATCGTATTCAGATTTTGGTGGTAGATGTTGCTGCAATCTGAGTTTCTATCAGGAATAAGATGTCTGGTCTGGAAGACTGCATATGATGGTGAACATTCTTTATGTTTTTGTAAATGCCATGGATGTCAGTAAAATGGGTGCGAAAGTGATTTTTACTGAAGAGATTGTTTCATAGTTTGTAAGTTGTGACGTCACTTTTTTGATGGGATACATTTGCAGTGTCACTGTTATTGTTTGTGAGAGTCTTCATAATTATGGAT
Source organism: Typopeltis vanoorti (assembly GCF_054136105.1). Classification (NCBI taxonomy): domain Eukaryota; kingdom Metazoa; phylum Arthropoda; class Arachnida; order Uropygi; family Thelyphonidae; genus Typopeltis; species Typopeltis vanoorti. The sequence continues at coordinate 5,198,847 of NC_143552.1, read as the reverse complement.
GTGCAGTGAGTAGATAGACATGACATCCATACAGAGAGAAAGCAGTCTCCATGCATGACTAGGCAGAGTATGTGGCAACGGGATTATGCACCAGTTGATCGGGAAGCGTCCTGACTCATTACTGACAAGTTCAGGCCTGTGCACTTTGCCAACACACATGCACTTCTGTATTCACATAATTCACACACAAATTCACTTCTAAACACACATGCATTCATTACACACATGCACGTTACTTACGTACGTGTATACACAGATACTTGCATCTATTTACAACAAACGGGTATGTTTCTATAAACATATATACGGAACCACGCATAAGTATGTATAAACATATATTTACTCATATACATAAATACGTGAATCCATTCACAACACACACACCATGCGTATGTCCGTATAAAAATAGATACGTGGATCCATCATCTCAAATGCATCTACGTACGTATAAACACACAGACAAGGATATTCACTTCTAAACATACATACATGCATAAACTTAAGTATACACATACATAAACACACAACTTACACATGCTGAGGTGTATTGTAAAATCTTGCGAGAACTTAATTTTTTTAGAGAATTTTCGTTAAATATTTTATAATTTTTTTTGTCTGAAATTATAAGAAAAACATGTACTTAGTTAGTTGTAATAATATGAAAGAATAAATTACTGTTAGAATGCACCTGCACTTTAGACTTGTTTGAAAAAGCTTAATAGGAGTTAAGCTGGATTAGCACTGAATACCACCAAAATCCTAAGGTCTGGCGGCCAGCAGTGACGTCAGATCTTTCATTGCTTCTTTCTAATCCTGGAATACTCCGTATTAAGAACAAAGGACTGAAGATAGAATAAAAGACAATGCAGCAGGTGGTTCTGGGTTTTTTGGTCCTTGGCTCTTCACCTACGGGGTCTGCGGGTGCTCCTTCCTGCAATCCAGGAGAATTATTTTTCCGCCGTCGTCACCTGATGTTCACTGCTGCCAGCTCCCTCTAGGCTCCTGGTAACTATGGCAGAACCCCAGCGCATCCGACAAACAAAAGTTCTCGAGGATCTCCTGGATGAAGGACGTTCCAGTTCCAATGTGTAACGGAATGTATGTCAGACTTTTCCTCTCGAGATTGTTAGCAAGTCAGCCGTTAATGTGTTGTAGTATGTTATGCAACTCGAAATTGTAAAGGATTGAGAGAGGTTACTTGTTAACTAGCAGAAAAAGTGAATGTGAAATAATGGCAAATTATGTATTGTTAAGTATGTCTAATTCACAGGTTGATTGTGATAGTGTCTGAATTAGTGTCATTTAAGTTTTGAATATATTGGAAGAAAGTTGAGTGTAATCCCTCCTGGAATACTTATGTATACTTGTAAGCCAAGTTGTGTCATAAAAGACACTTTTATATCGAGGCAAACCAGAGTTTTTCTGATAGTGAAAGCACTATAGTTTCTGTTGCTCAGATAGCAAGTAAATTTGTGTGTTAAAGTGCTTTTGATTAAGTTAATCTTTTAAGTGATTACGTTATTTTCTGCTAGTGAAAGCACTATAGTTTCTGTTGCTCAGATAGCAAGTAAATTTTTGTGTAAAAGTGCTTTTGATTAAGTTAATCTTTAATTAACTTTTATGTGCTCTGTATCGCATCATTTAGTTTGATAATGAATATGTTTTTGTTTTGTAACTACCTGGTTCTCATTCCTTAGCCAATGCACTATCCCGAAAATATTAACGAGCCTGCGGGAATAGAATTTAGTAAAGAGCCACGACTAGCATGTAAATAAATTGTATAGAAGTGTTAAATTAATTTTGTAATCTTCTCGCCCTGACTTTCAAACATATAAAGGTCAATTAAGTGGTGCAGTCATTACGAATAAATAAATTTCTTAATTGACATTGTGTGATTGATCAGGGACTGTTATATTAGATACACTTACAACACGAGGTCTAACTAACAACAGAAAAAGGGGGGACAAGAATAAGTTTAAGGCAAGTACAAAAATAAAGTGATAAACGAAAAGGCATTCCAGTTTGCTATGTGTATTATATTTTGTCGTTTCCATTTTTTGTTTTCCCTTTTCCATTCCAGGGTCGTTTCCCATAGATTCAATCCGATTATCTTTTTCTGTCAGCTTACAAGTAGGATTATGTTCTCCATGTCAGGAGACTAGCCTGACGATGGAATAGTTCACTGGTAGGGCTGCTACCTTAAGGCTTCTGAACTAGCCTTCTTCCGAATTTAAACCCATAGGAGGAATAGGGTATATTGAAGGGGAAAGAGTAGATTATAGAAGAATTATAGTAAGGTTTATAGATAGGGCATAGTTGTAAGGCCAGAAATGAAAAGATCCCATGGCCCTCGAGTACTCTAAATAAGGGTCATAAAATAAGAAGAGTTGGTTGCTAAGGCCTTATAGGAAAGATTAAAATAAGTGGATCTTCCTCAAAGTAGAAGGAGAGGATAGATCCAGCTAGGGGTCCATGGGAGTGTCGCTTCCCTTACAATCAAGATGATTGCCCCCTGTTGGTCTACGAGTCCTTATTCAGTATATTCGGACCACCCCACCATATATATACACACACACACACACATGGTGGGCTTCCCCTATCTGCCATCCAGGGGACGCGCTCTCTAGGGGTTACAGGGTCCCCTGAGAGGTTTTATGTCATGGTTAAGTATTTTGTCTATTTTACACTAAATGATTATATATAAAGATTATCGTAATGTAACTTTTATGTGTGTGAAGCATATTCTAAATAAATAAGGCCTTGCTTTTCATGCCATTGATACCACACAATTCATTGGAATCAAAATGAAAGCTGTTGCACTACATTAGGTTTCCCTACTTCATCATAATCTTAATTGAACTGTCTGCTTATCTGTAAGTTTTGGGAAGTAATTACAATTAATTGTTTATATATTTTTTTAAAATGCACAACTGTACCTGTTTTTCTGGAATTTTAATAGTGTTTCCTCCGACTTGCACAACTGTGACCTAGACATGTGGAAGTATGCACATGCTGAATGACTCATTCTTGTGTTCATATTTGAAATTTTGTAGCTAGTTCTTCTGTTTTCTCCCTTAATGATGCCAATGTTACATTAATCAAACTATGTAGGAGTATTTAATAAATTTTAGATTTCTTTACATGCTTGAAATCATTATTTGAAAAATAGCTTTTGATCAAGTGTTTTATTTCTAACTCATCTATCAAGAGCATAAGTTAAAATTGGTTTCAACATCACCTTGTATACAGCCACTTAGTGTGTTGAGTAATTTCTCACTTTTAATCCATATAATTTATTCAGCTGACTCCCTATCATATTGGCTTTGCTCATTCTGTGGTCTTTTCAGACTTACAATGGATTTGTTTTTCACATAACATCTCCATTAATAAAGAGCTGAGTTGAATAACTCTAGTTTTGATATCAGGCCTAATGCAACTTCCCTTCATAATACAATCCACGTGGATCATTGGGGTCCTACCTTTTTTATGACATTTGCCAGAATTGTTTCTGGCATATAATAAGATACTCATTCCATGTAATTAAATATCAAATGATTTGTTTTTTTTTTTTGAAATAGAGGTATAATTTTTATATGGATGTATATCAAAGATAGTAATTGCTGCAATAAAAATTTAATTATATTTCTATGTAGATAACTATATTTTAGTTAACAATATTTTTTTACATCCCCTCTACTTTATTATTAAAAAAAAAAAAAAAAAGAATACTTATGTATATATGTAATAACTACCACATATGAGTAATCTCTCACCAGGACCTATAGTAAATAAATGCCATGTGTGGGTACTGGTCAGAAGAGAAGTACTATCTTGATTGAAAAAGGGTGCCAGGTTTTTTCAAAACTGAGGCTGCTGTACATGTGAGGTGATTATGCTAGGAAAGGTTTAGAGTAAGAGTCAGTACAAGAAGAAAGATCTGGTCTTGACTGTTGAGCTGAACATTATCAAAAGTAAGTGGAAAGATCTAAGGTTTTTTAAAAAAAACTGTTTTGGAGGTGTTCGAAGTTGACTAGGTTGTTTTCATTCCATTGATGTTTTTGCAGAGATCAATGTTCAGTGTTACTTGGTCATTTCACTCATTCTATTCCTGAAATTAGAATCTAAAGTAATAGAGAACTCCTTCTCCATAACATTTACAAACAACCTGAGTGAAAACTGGCATTCTAAAGGAATGCCAGTTTTCACTCAGGAAAAATTACAAAGGAAGTCCATATGATGGCAGTTTGCTGAGATAGTGCCAGACTTCATAAAATGCTTTGGAAATTTGAAGTGCAGCAGTGCAGATTTCTCCAGCCCTTATCATGGCATGTATTCAGGGGTAGGTGATGTCAGCCCAGAGATCTCTTGTGGATCTGTATTGGCAAAAATCCATATCGATGATCACTACTTAGCTAACAGCTCTCCAGATATCAAAAAAATTGACTGTTGATAGCTTAATGGTAGATATCATCTTTTTTTAAGTACTGATCATATATGGGCTTGCTTCCATGATGTTGGATGGATGCCAGCTGAACATAATATAGTGCAACAGTTTCAACCTGTGGGACAGGATCCATTGGTGGGTCAAATAGTTGAGGGGAAATTTGTTACAATGACCTTTGCTAGAAACTTCTTATGGGGTCTGTCTTCATAAGTATTTTAAAAAAAATCCATTTAGCAGTCAGGTCAATCTCCTTTATGAATTTTCAGTGCATTTTTTTGAAATGACTATTGAAAGTGACAACTTTCAACTGTGCGATAATAGAATATTTTCATCAACCTAGTAAAAAAAATCATTCTCAAAATGAATCATTTTATTATTAGAAGAAGAAAGAATGATGAAGTGAAAAGCACAGCATGTACAGGAGGAGAGTGTGTTTCAGATACTGAGTACTCTGGATGTCAGTAAAGCTGTGGGACTGGATGGTATTTCGCCACGAGTTTTGAGAGAATGTGCTAGCGAATTGACAATACCTTTAACGTGGCTTTACAATGAAAGTCTGGCTTTGGCAAAGGTGCCCAGGGAATGGAAGGAAGGTAAGATAGTGCCATTGCATAAGGGTGGTAACAGACTGGAAGTGTCTAATTATAGGCCAGTCTGTGTGTCATCAGTAGTTGTTAAGATCTTGGAGAAAGTAGTGAGGGACCGTGTACAGCATTGGGCAGATGAGGGTAATGTTATCTCTGAGAATCAACATGGATTTGTGAAAGGACGCTCTTGTTTTAGCAATATGCTAGCCTTTTATAATAAAGTTACAAGAGCATTAGATGAGGGAAAGGCATATACTGCAATTTTCTTAGACTTGGCGAAGGCATTTGACAGGGTGCCACATGATAAGCTGATATTTAAGTTGCAGCACATGGGTCTGGATGTCAGATTGGTCAACTGGATTCAGGATTGGCTGTCTGATAGGTATCAGAGAGTTGTGTATGGTGGAGCAGTTTCCAGGAGGCAGAGGGTTACAAGTGGGGTCCCACAGGGCTCAGTACTAGGACCTATATTGTTTAACCTTTATATCAATGACATAGCCAGTGGATTGCAGGGGGATATTCAGTTGTTTGCGGATGATGCGAAGCTGGGAAGGATTATTAGTAATAGCGCAGATGTGGTAGCCCTGCAAGAGGATTTAAATAAGCTAGATAGATGGGCAAATGAATGGGGGTGTCAGTTTAATGCAGCAAAATGTAAGGTCTTGAGGTTTGGGAAACATCGATGGGATGCTGCATACTCTATGGGAGGAGTTATACTGGAGGAAGTAGGGGAGACAAGAGATCTGGGGTTGATGATTGATAGAAACCTGAAGTTTAGGGGACATATTGCAAAGGTGGTGAAGGTAACACAGAGGATTGCTGCTATTATGAGAAGGACACTGACCTGCAGAGATAAGAGGGTTATCATTCCGTTGTATAAGTCTCTGATCAGACCACACTTGGACTATTGTTCTCAGATTTGGTCCCCAGGATTTGAAGGGGATAAATTAACTGTGGAAAGGATACAAAGACGGATGACAAAGATGGTTTCAGGACTGTACAATGATAGTTATGAGGATCGGCTGAGAGAATGTGGACTGCAGAGTTTGGCGGATGGAAGAAGGAGAGGTGATATGATTGAGACTTTTAAACTGTTGAGAGGTGGTTACAGGGTTGACACTGGGGAGTTCTTTCGCTTGGTTGATCAGCGGGAAGGAGTGATGACAAGAGGCCATCCCTGGAAGTTACGAAAGGAAACTGTGAGCAAGAGGGTAAGGAGTGGTTTCTTTGTGTGGAGGGTGGTTGAGCCGTGGAATGCATTGCCTGATGGAGTGGTGGGAGCGAGAACGGTCAGTGACTTTAAAGAGTGGTATGATAAACTTTGTGTTTCTCAGGGGGGGACCTCCCCTCGATGAGTCTTGACAGACTTTATGTCTTAGGAAGGGCCTCCCTCGATGAGTCTTTTGACTCCTTGGAGGCCTGAATAATAATAATAATAATGTTGGACTGCTGGATCTAGAAATGTAAATAGTGGCAATATTGAAAAAAAAATTCCCAATGTTGTGATTTAACATTGTGTTCATTGTTTACACTTAGCATTAGAGGTTTAGAAAAAAAACATTAAAGAAATAAATCATTTTGAAATATTTATGGTTAAATTATATGCTTTTTATCATCAATCGCCAAAAAATCAACGAGAATTAAATATGATTGCAAAAGACCTTAGTATCGAAATTTTAAAGATCGACCATGTGTTTGGACCACGATGGGCAGATTGCAGTTTACGAACGGCTCTTGCTTTGTGGAGAAATTACCCAGCTTTATGCAAGCATTTTGCATCGAACGATAAATATAAGGGCTTTTTAAACCGACTTCTCAATTTGGAATTTTTAAAAGATCTAGCATTAATGATTGATATTCTACAGGAATTATATCTGTCAGAAGCTCTACAAAGTTGCAATATAAGTATTATAAGGGCTTTTTTTTTTTTTTTTTTTTTTTTTTTTGCTGGACAATGCGAGCCCTTTGTTAAAATTTTCATAGATGGCATTACTTTTTAGCCATCTCTCTTCACTGCATGCTGCTTAATTAGTGATAGCCTTGGGCCAGCTATCTCTGATTGGGTACCAATGGAGATTAAACTGCCCACTCAGTCTCCAAAAAGTTAGATAGGGCTTAAAACGGTCTCGCCTACTCCCAATATATACTGGAATAAAAAGGCGTTAGTTGATTTTTTTTTTTTTTTTTTTGAAAAAAAGGCAGTTATCAGTTTCTTAGTATTTCTATCACTATTAATAATAACAAGCCTTATTATCATTGTATTTAGTTGCACTATATGGCAAAACAGAAAATGGCTAACACAGCTGATGATAAATCAGCTAATAAAGTAAAAACTATACCTCTGTGTGATACTACAATTTCACATCTCATTGAATATGTAATATTGCAAAAACTTTGGAAGCAGTACTTATTAAGGAGTTACAATCTGGTATAGATTTTGTGGTGCAGCTTGATGAAAGCACTGATTATTTCAAGTTGCACAATGTTTTTAATTTATGCCAGATGTGTGTGTGGCAAGATGATATTATGGATGATATTAGGATTTGTTGTGTTGTTTAAATCTGTGTGTGTGTGCGTACATACACAATTGGGTTAGATATATTTACTGAATTGGAAAAATGTATTGTTGCTTAACATAAATTAAACTGAAAAAATTGGGAATGAATTTACATCATTTTAATTTTCTGTGATGGAACATCAAGTATGACAGAAAACATAGTGGATGTATTTAAAAAAAGTTAGAATCTGCTAATAACTGGTTTTATGCATGTGAAGATTTGAATAATCCAAAGGAATCCTGCCAAATCTGTTGGGAGGAGGTTATTTTTACTTTCTCCCTCCACACACTCAGAGTAGGTAAAATTCTTAAATTCAAAATAAAAAAGAAACAGCTGTAAGCAAACTTTATTAACCTTGTGCACTGGTTTGTATCCCAGGATATCTAATTTAACCTCTAAAATTAACCTATTTAAGTAATTAAGAGATTGAGTCTTTGCACTCTTTGTAACTAAATAAAAATATTTAATTTATGGAAAACACAGATATATATATATATATATATATATACACACACAACATAAAATCAACACTTAACTACGAAAATGTCAGTGTATTCTTCAAATCACAATAAGAAAACGATTTGAATCTGCACAACTTACAATTGCATAAACCAAAACTAATCTTGTGGACAAAACTTTTGCAATTTCACTTTCTTTGCTTTCTACAGAAATTATTCCTTCTTGAACTCACATAGGACATAGACTAACATAAAAACTGCTCTCTATATGACAGCAACATGAGGCAAATTCTTCTTGCATCTTAAAATCACAGAACACTGATCAAAACATATCTTGTTCTTCATTCAAGGCACTTCTATATGAAAGTAACAGTAAACTCCACTGAATATGACACTAAAAATTATATCATCACTTGAGAAGGAATTAACTTTCTATATGAAAGTATCAGCATTCTCCTTAAAAACCTTTATAGTTTTGTGATTTTCACAACTCCAACACCTTTGCCTTCTGTATGATAGCTTCTGAAGAAATCATATCAACTGTTAGAAATGGCGTACCAAACTGAGATTCCTAAATAAAATGAACATTATTGGATCCATTTCTGTACAAACGCAAATCAATAAAGTTTCCTTTAGTAATCAATAAAATTTCCAACTCTGGGACAGCTATCCCAAAAGACTTCTTCACCTTCCTCTCCATGAAATTCTACCATCTACAATCCAGCTATCCAAACAGCAAAGTCATCATCCTAGGTCACCTGAATGTCCACAACTCCAACTGACTCTACTTTGTTATCATTATCAATCTAGCTGGACCTGATGCAGAAGTTTTTGCTACAAGCACTCATCTAATGCAAATCTTGCACAGCTACCTACCTGAATTCCAGATAATCCCCTCTACTTTCCCTATACCCTTGCTCTTTTTATTACAGAGCTCCCCTTGTAGACACATGTAGATGTTACTTCTCCTCTCAGCAACTCAGACCACAAATCTTGTGCAAGTTTCCAATATTATAGAATGCCACTCCTCTGATCACACCCATCCTCCTATCCTCTGGCACTACAAAGTGGGGATGATCTCCAGAACTGCTACTCTTCTTTCCCATGATATGTCTATTGCTTCTGCTTTTCTGACCAAGACACCTGCATTGAGCAAGTCACAGAAATCATCTTCAGTGGCATGAAGGCATTCGACACTCATTCCATCAAAAATTCCCTTTCAGTTTTCAATTCTTGGTTCAACGGAAGTAGTATGAAAGCACTCGGGGGGGGGGACTCAGCTTAAAACAGGTGGTTTGCATCAAGAAACCAAGCTTCATACAGCCTGTGCAAAGTATGCAATATTATAAATCAGCTATCAACAAATCCAAATCCAACTTCATTAAGGCAGGTAGTAGCTCATCTCTTGTCCAAATGGTAGCCATCCCTTCTGGTTTCTCGTAAAAGTTGTATGCAAATTCTGCTCACCTGTGCTCCCACCCATCCAGATGGCACCACTGTTACAGCACTTAAAGAGAAAGCTGGTCTTCTAGCATCACTCTTCTCCTCTGACTGCTGATTGGATGATGAAAGCAAATCACCTCCTTTCTCACCAGCAGCCGTGCACCATGTGGCTCCAGTGGCCTTTCGGCAGAAAGACAAGAAGGACAATATTAGACAACCGAACATTAAAAAGTCATCTGGTCCTCATAGCGGCTCTCCCTATTGTATTTAAATGTACTCCAGAGCACCTATCTGCTATTGTTTCTTCAATCTTCTATACTCAGCTGGCATCTAAAACAGATTTGGAAACTAACATATATCCAACTAATTCCAAAGAAAGGGAGACAGAAGCCTGCCATTCATCTACTGACCATTTGCCATCACCTCAATCCTCTCCAAATTAATGGAGAACTTATCAGTGGTCAACTTCTTCACTACTTAGAAGCTCACCAGTTAATCAGCAACCACCACTATGGATTCCACTAATCCAGATCAATTGATGATATCCTAGCCTACATCACTCGCCACTGGCATGTTATGGAAAGGTTTGGAGAAACATGTTGGTGGAAGTTTTTCCACTTGGTTATACTATAAGTGTAAGCAAACAAAGTTTGTGCCTGAAGCATTTTCAGGACTGGGGCAACTCATATATAGAAGCTAATGACTTCACATCATTTGCCTTAGTATTCCGTAATGCAAAGCACTATACTTGTCTGCAAGGATATGACATATCAAGAATAAGTATGATGCACCAGCTGCCATACTTATTCTTGAATTCATGCACACTGCTTGCACATACCCCATCCAATGGCAATCTATTCCAATCATGCACCACTGTATGAGAGAAAAATCTAGACCTCACCCCCTTGTTTAGCAGAATTCATTTTCAGCTTCCAAGGATGCCCTTTTGTCCTTTTCTCACCTTCCATAAAATGAAAAATTCCATCAACTGAAATCCTGTATGACCCTTTCAGAAGTTTGTAAATCTCAATAATATCTCTCCTCTTTCTCCTGTTTGCTAGTGTCTGCAGTCTACAAATCTCAGTCTGTCTTCATAATCAGTATTCCACAATCATACCATTTTTAACACTCTCCTTTACACTCTCTCCACTGAATCAGAATCACAACCAAAACCAGGACCTGAGTACAATAGTCCAAATGAGTTCTTATCAAGGCCTTGTAAAGAGGCAAAATGACATCCATATCTTAACATGTGAAAGTTCATTGTAGCATTGCAATTATTTTTTGAGTTGCATTTGCAATCTTTGTTACATGGCTGAATTGAACTTGCTATCTATTAACACTCCAGGATCCATAGGCTGGTCAGTTTCTTCTAACATAATCCCACCAATATAATATAATATAAATATTATATTATTTAATATAATATAATATAATACAACATTGGATAGCTAAGTATGCCAAAGTGCATGACTGCATTTACTGATATCCATTTTACCATGCCCACAATTCCAGCCTATTCAAATCATTCAAGTACTGTATATCAGCAGCATTCCTGATTACCCTATCTATCTTTGCATCATCATCAGCAAATAGCTGTGTGTGTGTTGCCTGTCAAATTCTTTCCAATATCATTAACATACATATTGAATAACAATGGACCAAGGACTAATCCTTGTGGTACACTAACTACTTTAAATCTTGCAGACACATCCCGTGTATACCATTCATTTGATATTGGTCAATCAGCCATCCATCCTCTTATCCACGCTAATGTTTTTAATCCAAACCCATATTCTCCAATTTATGCAGAAGTCTTAGCAAAATCCAAGAATATCATAGGGTATTCATTCCCCTCATCTAGTTCAGTGATAACATTATTATAACATGTACTCAAGTTTCTAAAACATGACCTTCCCTTAGTAAACCCATGCTGTTCATGGCAAAGTAGAGATTCACTGTCAACCCATTTCTGAATGCAAGCCCTAACCAATTTTTCCAAAATCTTCACCACCCATCCTGAGATACTGATTGGTCAGTAGTTGGATACATCAGTCTTAGCATCACCTTTGTGCAGTGGGATTACTATACATTCTTTCCATTCCTGCAGAATCTTCTCTTTTCTGATACTCAAATTATGTAGCCTGATCAAAGGAATAGCCACTTCAGCTGAACACTCTTTTAGCACCTATGCTGATATCCCTATTGTTGAATTGTTATTCTGTTTGTGCAACAGTTGTAATACCTCCTCTTCATACACCTGAGTTAGTTTCTTCATTCAATGAAAAGGTAGCAGTGAACTCAATGTTGCATACACCAGGTCGATAGCTTTTGTCAAATCCATATGCTGATGTTATGGAAGCCATCCTGATGAATTGCTTTACTGCTGTATCCCCAAAGACGGAGAAGGATTTTTATATATAAAATGCAAATTGAATGTAATTATAAAAGCTTAACCCACTTAGTACTAATGTACTATAGGCTTACCATCTTTTATCATTGGGAGTTGAATAAAAATAAAAGTAAGTTATTTAATGAATCTGATAATTGGAATTGTTTTCTTGATATAAAAAAAAACAACAACAGAAATTTGATCAGTTTCATTTTGCAATGGCAGAACAAGTGAAGGAAGCCAAGAGCTATCGCTGCTTCGGGGGTGGGCATTGAAAATACAGTGCTTGACTGATGCCAGTGGTAGATCTACATATACAAGTCAGAAAACTGTTATCTTTATGAAGGAGTTTTTAATATTTTTTACGCAAGTTTAATTTTTCATATATATGTACAGTAAACCCTTGCCGAACGTGGGGGTTACATCATTAATACGTTGCGCGCACCTCAAAATCTCGTTCACAAAGTTAACTTTCTATGAAAAAATGTGTTAGGTATAGTTCAAATTAAGAAAGTGTGTATGTATAATTTAAACTAACCTAAATATGTTGTAATTAAAAAGGAAAAATGAAACAAATATTAATTGAAAGGATTTTTATTACTGCTAAATAAGTAGGTACATAATACAGTTATTTTTTTAAAAAGCTAGTGATTTTTGCTTGGGACAATTACTGACGCAGCTCTTTAAAAGTTTCGCGGTAACGAGTGCAGAGTTTTTCAATGCCTTTCATAAAGTGTCCTCTTCTTTCTTCATTTGGGTCAATCTCCATTACAAAATCAGATAGTTCCTGTGCCTTTTTTAACAATTCTTTTAACTTCTTGTAAGTTAAAGGCACTTTATCTTCTTCACTGTCGGCTGGTGTTACAAGATAATCTAATTCTTCATTCGTCATTTCTCGATCGTCATTCTCAATTAATTCTTTGACTTCTCCTTCTTCCATATCTGAAAATCCTTCACCGCCAATAGCTTTTGCAATTTGTACGATTTCTTTGGCTTCATTTTCAATCGATGAAAATCCTTTAAAATTGTTGACAACTTCTGGCCAGAGCTGATGCCAGCAAGCATTCAATGTTGATGAATTCACTTGCTCCCATGCAAGTTTAATCATTTCTATGCAGTGGCTTATGTTGAATCGCTTCCAAAATGCCATTAGCGTGTCGTGCTTTCCTTCATCTAGTGCTTTATTTGCAGAGGTGTAAACATGCCTGACATAATAGGCTTTGAATGTTTTTATGATCCCTTGATCCATTGGTTGGATTAAGGAAGTGGTGTTAGGTGGGAGGAATAAAACCTCTACAGTTGGGTGCAATGTTGTGAGGGCTTCAGCATTGTGTCCTGGACCATTATCGAGAATTAGGAGAACTTGAAAGCACAGGTTTTGCTGTTCTAAGTAATGTTTGACTTCTTTAACGAATGAATTTTCAAACCAGTTATTAAAGAGGGCTTTGTTACCCAAGCTTTTCTATTCCACTTCCCACAACGGGCAATTGCTCAAAATTTTTTCCCTGCATGCGTTTTAGTTCGATAAATGAACAGAGGCTAGCACTTGAAGTCGCCTGATGCATTTCCACAAAAAAGCAAACTGAGTCTATCCTTAAAAGCTTTAAAACCTGGGGCAACCTTTTGTGTCTTTTTGATGTAGGTTCGTTGTCCCATTCGCTTATAAAATAGGCCAGTCTCATCCACATTGAAAACTTGTTGCGGAACATAACCCCTCTCTTCAATGAATTTCAAAAATTGGGGTTTGAATTTCTCTGCTGCTGCTTTATCTGCAGAGCCAGCTTCTCCCTGAAGCTTTACATTGTGCAAATTAAAACGACGCTTAAAGTTTTCAAGCCAACCTTTGCTTGCTTGAAAGTCAATTTTCTCTGACGATTGGCCATCTTTATTTAAAACGAAAGAAAACAAATCTAAAGCTTTGTTTCAAATAGCAACACTATCCACAACTGAGCCTTTTTCGTTTACTTGATTGTCAATCCAAGCTATTAATATTTTTCCATCTTTTCCAATTGTGGAATTCTTGAAACTTGAGCAACTTTTGCCGAAGTATCGTCTGAAGCTTTGACACTAGACCAAATATTTTCTTCATTCTCCTGTATTGTTCTTATGCTTGATTCGTTTATAGCTAGTTCTCTTGCAAGCGATGAAACACGTGTACCATTTTTCAACTTGTCTAAATTTCTTTCTGAGATAATGTCAAAACTTTGCGTCTTTTTGCTGCTTTATCATCTTCATTCTTCCTTTTAGATGTCATATTGAATTTTTGAAATTAAAAGAAATACAAATGCAAAAAGAGAAGAGGATAAACACTGATAAATACGTGATTACAGCTCTGCTAATGTGAGTGAAATGTTCGCAACTCGGCCTGGGTGACTCAGCTAGCAAGCAGCGCCAAGCAGGGTTGTTGGCTGATGCTCTGCAGCGTACTGTGTATGAATGAAATTCTAGCATTGGACAAATTAAATGGAAACGATTAAGATAACACCTATGTGCAAAATCGCGTTCTGCAAATCCGCGCTCGGCAAGGGTTTACTGTATATATATATATTTACAAATGGACATTTGTGATACAGATTCACCACCCTTGGCTTTTTCACCAAATGGGGCCAGTGGCGATAATGTATATCCTCTTGATTCACACCTGATGTAACCTCACACCATTTTTCTCTCCCTTCTTCAGTTCTTACTGCTGACTTATAAATCAAATATAGGCTTTGTATTGCTCTACGAGGTGTTGCTATTAAATAACGTGCAAAAATGTGGTTTATTATTACAATTGTACAACATTGTCATCTACTTCAACATACTCCCCTCCTCTATCTATACACCATTGCATATGAATTTTCTATTGTTGGAAGCAGTGTTGCAAGTCATCAGATGTTATCTGCTTCAGTAGCACTGCTGTTTTCTCCTTTACCTCATCCACTGCAAGTCTGGCTGACAGCGGAGATGGACTTGCAGGAGAAGATCATATGTGATGAGACGTGGATTTTCTAGTACTATCCAGAAACAAAGAAACAATCGATGCGCTGGAAAACTCCCATGTCACTGAGAATGAAAAAAAAAGCAAGTCAAAACCGAAGCCAATGCTGATCGTTTTTTTTAATGTATATATATATGTGTATATATATATACACACACACACACACACATATATATATATCAGTGCTGTGGTAATGGTTGAATGGGTACCAGAGAGTCAGACAGTTAACCAACATTATTACTTTGAGGTTCTGGCCACGCTGAGAGAAAAAGAGATCTCGATCTGTGGAAGAACAACGCTTCGATTCTCCATCAGGACAACGCTCCAGCCCACAGTGCACTGTCTGTAAAGCAGTATCTGGCTGATAAGAAGATCCCAGTGTTTGACCATCCACCTTACTTGCAGCACTGCTTCCAACAATGGAAAATTCGTATGCAACCATCTATTGATAGATAAGCGGGGTGTGTTGAAGGAGATAACAATTAAGTTGTACAATTGTAATAGTAAACCACATTTTTGCAACGTCTCATTATTTAATAGCCAAATCTCGTATGTTAAAAATTTTTTCTTAACTTCTTCTCAAGTATGATTGTAAAAATCTTACCTGAAACATCCAGCAAGGGAATTTCTCTGAAATTCTCACTTCCGGTTTTATTTCCATGGAAGGGTACTGTTAGAGCTGTATTCTATTCATATGAAATTTGACCCTCTGACCATGCCCTCTGAATACTGTAGTCACTGTAAAACTTTCATACCTCCATACTTGATAATTTCTTGAATATCAACTACTCTGTTATCTCTCTTTTCGGTTTTGATGGCTTTTTCAACCTCAACTATTTCTATGTCCTTCTCCTTGAATTCTTTTTGACTGTTTTCTACCATCATACTGCCACTACTTGTTCATTTAACAATCTTCCCAAGTAATTGTTGCCCACACATAGCATTGATTTGTTATAGGTCCTTCTGCCAATCTTGTGTGGCAGTAATATTTAAAAAATAAATTACTGCAGACATCTGTGAATATGTTATCTTCAGTTTTCATGTTACCTTCATCTTTTTCAGTACCCTCCAGAATTGTGGGAAGTTTTCGGTATTGAGGCTACATTATAATATAAACACGGAGTTTATAAAAAAATAAGCAGTTAAACCCGACAAGTTTTGTATGTCGTAAGACTTGCATCATTTGAGGTAGTGGTACATGAAAGTTTTACAAACAAAAGCCTATTAGCAATTAATTGCACATATTAGATCTTTTCGATAACTTCAAAACTGTTAAATATAATTGATAAAACAGAATACAAATGATAAATTCATTACTGTATGTGTGTTGGAACATTGCTATTTGTTGTTATATCACTTTCTGTGGTATAACAGAATGTAATAGCATGTGGGACTGCCTATAGAATCCACAATTGATCTAAATGGACAGCTATTTTCATGTAATTTTGGTGAACCATATATTCTAGGAAGTGTTGCATGGCATGTTTTGAGAAGATAGATAATATATATAGAATATAGAAATTCTAACCCAAAAAATTTCCATCTGACTTAGTGAAATTATTATTCAAATTTTCCATCACTTCGTACTTTTGAAAAGTACGTGAAAAGACAAAATATATAAGCAAGACGAAGGAACAGAGTGTGCTCACCCTTATCACCTAATCTAGCCAACTTTTTACTTGAATACCCAGAAGAAAGAATTTTTGCCCTTGATCCAAAATCAACAATGTGACGGCAGTATATTGATCACATTTTTGCAGTTTTTAGCCACACAGAACCAGAACTCTACGAATTCTACAAAAAATCATCACTCTACATTCTTGTAGTTCACACTAGAATAAGAATCATCAAACAGTATTTCCTTTCTTGATGTACATATCCAACGTAAGCAAGATGGATCAATTTCCACTTCTGTCTACCGAAAACCAAATTTTTCAGATCGTTATATCCACACTACATCAGCTCACATTCATCTCAAAAATATGGCATCATAAAATCTTTGGTATCCAGAGCACACAAGAATTGTTCTTCAGAAGAATCTCTAAAACAGGAATTGTAAATTGTCAAAGAAACAGCCGCAACCACTCTCCTGTAAATCGACTAGACAAGAAGAAGCCCACAGGAGTCTTATACCATATATTAAAGACATCTCTGAATGTTTGGCAAAAATTATGAAAAATAGCAACTCATTGCTATCTATAAGCCCATCAACCAAATTCTCAACTTGTTACCTTCTCTATAAGACAAACTCTCACCAATGATGCTACCTGGCATATACAAAGTACCATGTTTGTGTAAATTGTCTTGCTATGGACAAACAGGGAGATCTATAAATAAACTTATCTCAGAAAACATCAAGACCACATCCATCTCATCAAACCCCATAAATCTGGCCTTGCACAACATAGAATTGAAAACGCTAACCATAAGATTTAGTGGAATGATACTAAGCTGCTATATATATATATATATATGTAGTTATATATATATATATATAATGTAGTTTATATATAGATCTATATATAAACATGAATGTTTATATAAAGAAAGTGATGAAGCCTTACTTCATAGACCTAATCTTAATCAAAATGACTCTCTTACTATTCCCAAAGTTTGGAGAATTGTTTTAATTTCAGCCTATTAGTTTTAAGCCATGAACAGACTGCATATGTAGAGGAATTCCAATCTAAGTATGTGCACTACTGTTTTTTAATTCAGTTCCTATTGTTGCTCAAAAATTGTACTGATGATGTCTTATGATACATAAGATGAAATATTTACATAATAAAAAATAGTTATTTACTGTGGCATATGTGATACTTTATAGTTATTAATCTAAGGACATGTCACCACTTAAATAGAATGGACGAGGAAAGATTAGCAAAACAGGTGTTTGATGCCAAGATGGCAGTAAAGAGACCCAGGGGTAGGCCAAGGTGGATTGATTCATTCAGAAATGCCTTTTAAGCATGAAATGTTAGATATGGCAATATTGGAGTGCTGACAGGTAGTAGACTAATTTTGAGTAAAATTTTTGCAAAGGAGATTAATAATAACGTGAAGTTAATCATGTAATGTTGTCATAGTGGATTACCCCTTGAGGGTACATATATAGAAATTGATTATGATTAAATTACTGAGGCAAAGCCTACCTTTTACAAAGCCATGTTGCCTCCAAGTGTACCTTGCATGTAATTCTTACAATAATTGCATCTACAATATTCAGAGGCACTGGGTTAAAAGACACTAAGGTAATGAAGCGTTTAGTATTGTTAGTAGGATCTGAAATTCTTGCTGTTCTCTGAATAATGTTTATGTGGTGTATGAGTTTGCAATACATTCAAATGAGAGTTCTTTTGTTTACCAACATTGATAAAAGGTAAATTGGTAAAACATATTAGGGCCAATCACCCAATATGTAGATATTAAATGATTACGAAGGGAAACGAGATAACATCAGCTACTTCCACGCAAACTTGTGACTCAACTGCTGATACAGTTACTATGCATACCAAGGATCAAAGCCTTCCAGGAAGTTCTTGGTTGAATAAAGGTACAAGAAAGTGTGATCAAATTAAATTATGGAAATCTAATCTCATATTCTCAACATATAACACACAGACACTCAAGAAAACTGAAAAATTTTATGAGCTACTTAGAGGAGCAGAAAAAGTCAACATAGACATATGTATACAAATACATAGGTGGAGAACTGACAATCATGAAGTGAATGAAACATCATCAGCTGACAAAAAATGGAGATTTATTTATAACTCGGCAAACAATGATGGTACTGGAGGGGTTGGAGTAATGCTCAAGAAGGAACCAGCAGAAAAAGTAACATCAATTGAAAAAGTGTTTGAAAGAATTCTCCTCATAACCATAAGTACCAACCCAAAACTGACAATAATATCCACATATGCTCCACTAGAAGACAAAGACCTTTCTTATAAAGATCTTTCTGAAACTGTCATGAACATCCCAGTTCACAATGTCACTGTTATGTCGTTACCTTTCTGTTATTTCTCTATCCTTATTCCTGTCATACATATCAAGCTTGAAATCTCTAACCTATCTCTCTGGGGCTGCTTCTCCTTTCGGAACTCTGACAAAATTTGTTTGATATAGCTGCGCCAGCCAGAGTCCTAGTACAGAAGAATTCTTGTATGAAGAAACCTTCCCAGAGTTCAAGTATCACCTAATCTTGTTAAAGGATTAAGTGCCTATAGAAAATTCAACATTTGCAGTCTTGGCCTAAAAACTTTCTAAACTTTCTTAATTTCTTCTTATTCACAGGTTTAAAATTTAGCGAGCAGTAAAATCAGTCTCATGCTCAGACTTGCATGGAAAAACATGTTTATTAAATATCAAATTGCATACAAATAAACTTCCACACATCAAAGGTATGTCATATCTAAATTCTAATTCACTAGCTAAGCGATAATGAACATTCTAAATATCAATTACACTATTTACATCTCTAGGTTAAATAAGTACACATTCATCATAAAACACTAGTTCAAAATTCTAATTAAAGCTCACTATCAAATATCAATTCACGTTCAACTGAGTGTTGCATACTCTCAAGCTTTCAGACTACTAGTCCAATATGATTAACACATTACTGAGCACAAAAGTCACTTAAAAGTTCTCTTTCCTTTCAATTAGAAATCTTTTCTTCTCTCTTTACTCCAATACTAATTGTTACATGAATAAGGAAATTTCTGTACATTACCAGTGTCCTGAGAGGATATCACGCTTCTTTCGTCCATCCTTTGTGGTTAGACATCTTTCTGCTTTATCGCGTCGTGTCCACATTGAGGTTACGCTGATCGACACAAATCGCCATTCCTTGCACTTTGCTGGACAAACGTTCATATACCGGATCGATGTCGTCATCTCGGCCATCCTTCAGAGGGGGAACTTTTCTGCTGTCTCGCATCGGTCAACTCTTACTGATGGCCCTAGTTGATGTCTGCCGTCAACTCACGTATAGCATGCCCAACTCCTTCAGCTAGCAACCCGGAAGGAGATTACTTCCGGCACTATCGATCGGGCAGCACTCTGCTTGTCCACATGAGAAAACAGGAACAGAACAAACGGGGCTTAAAAACCGCATGAACTTGCCTTTTATTCTTCTTTATAGTGCCCTCTTTTCGTATTGGAGGATCTCTCTCATTGCACTCTCCTATTCGCCCCCTACATGGTTGCACCACACTTCTGCTTTTTGAAAAGCGCTCTTTTCTCCGAACGCGAGTTCAGCTCACCTTCCACAAACGTTTTCGCTTCGGACATTACGTCATCGTACGCAGCTAGCTAGCAACCTTTGGACCGTTGTTTGCACTTAGACATACATTCTTACATAGAGTATAATTTTGACTTCAATAACTTTAAACAATATAATTCTATTTAGATGTAAAATTTCCTCCTCTATTTTACTTCTTTCTAAGGTAATTCTGACATGTTTTCTTTTATATTTTGCTTTCTTAACTAATAATACAAGTATTTCTAGCTCAGAATTGTCTTTCTTGTTAAATCTTGAATGAATGATTCTTTTGTTGAAATAATCCTCATTCAAGATCTAAGGAAGCCCCCCCCCCTTTCTAAAAAAATTCTCCCCAAGAAAATTTTCCTTTTAGTTTCCCCTCCTTTTTCTGGAGATGACTCTTCCATTTTGTCTGGGCCTCAAATCAAAATTTCGCTTGGGCCAGGATGCATTCTCTGAGCTCTCAGAGGTCACTTGACATATGCAAACCACGTTGCTCTGCTTGTCCTGCCTTGCTAGATATCGATATGTGTCACTTGTTGCCCTACTGTGATCTCTCTCAGCATTGTCACCATCGCTGATGTGGTTACCTCCTACTGTCCCTCGCTTGTGATCTCGTTATCTTCTGACACCCTGACTTTATCATTACTTCCAGCACCAGGTTCCTCCTTCTCCTTTGGTGGGATAGTCTCATTTGATCTTGGTTGAGATCAAACCTCATGTTTCTCCTCTTTCCTTTTCAACTCAGCATCCTTTATGCATGAATGCTTGTTGTTCAGAGGAACGGCTCGATAGTTTTGATTTGTCACAGCGATATTCCTTCTTCCATGGAAACGAATTTCTTCTCTAGAATAGTCGCATGAGAAACCATGTTTTTTCAGAAAATCGTCTTCTAGAATCAACGCTAGATGAGAGAGCAAGTTTCTGGGTAGGACTAGGAAGTTATGCCATTTATATAAACCCAATTCCGGCAGTCCTATCCTTAGTCTTAGTGACGTGCGTTGTGGAAGCGGATATCCCTAAGAGTTATGATGGATTTTCTCAGCCGCTTTATTCTTCCCTTTACATAGGGCTCCAGTTCCTTGAGGTACCTCTCACAATATCTGAGAAGTACCTCTCAGATATTGTGTAAGCTTGGGAACCAGTGTCAACGAGTGTCCCAAAATCCTTCCCACAAATTCTTCCATTTACTACTATCCCAGGGATATGTCCCTTGCCCTGTTGCTTCTTTTTGTCAAATTGCCTAGTACAAATATGTGATGTTCTTTCTGGTTGATACTTTTCCCTCGTGTTTCTTGGTGTAATAAAACAGTCTTGGACAAGATGCCCCAATTTGTTACAATTGTAACACCTAGGAACTTTTTGGCAAAAACCCCTTTTGTCTTCTCCATCCAAGGACAAAGGAGAGTTCGTTTCACACCTGGCAGATAGTTCTGTCAACTTCTGCATCAGGGAATCCATTCTCTCTAACACTGGTTGTTGCAATCTTTCAACTTCTCTGTGAATAAGTTTTGTTACCATATCTTCTTGAAAGGAAGGAGTCTCCTGATCCTTGGGAGGACCTGTCAATTGACTGATGGCCGAGTCAAGACGCTCTATAACTGGTTGTTGCAGCTTCTCCACCTCATGCCTGACTAAGGAGCAAACCTCGCCAAAATTACAGGCACCAACAGCAACACTACATACTGGTTCAGTCCTATTTCCTTCTATTCCTCTGCACTTTTTGTTTTTCCTTCCTTTCCAATCCCTGTTTTATAGGATTGGATCCCCACCAGTGTCTCTACTTTCTTTGATCACATTAACTGGTCCTACTGCAGCTGCTGGACAAATATCCCCAAGCAGCTGTTCTCTTTCCTTTACTGCTTCGTAACAACTCTTCAAACAGTTTACCCCTTTCCCAAAAAGCTGTTTCCCTCAGTTCCCGCCTTAAGCCAATTCTGAAGTGTTAAAAAAACAGCCCAATCAAAGTGATGTTTTTCCTCGTCGGACACACTCATAGTACTAGCAAGGGTAAGCAACGTGTTATGAAAATCAGAGACGCTTTCCTTTTCCTTCTGTATCATCCTTTGAAGTTTCCAGACGTTAGGTCCTATATTTTTCACCCAGAAAATTGGGAAATTAGGATTTCCTTAAACCTCTGGTAATCCAAAGTTTCTTTTAGGATTGGTGAGGAGTAGAGGAAAATTTTTGCCCTTCCAACTAACTTGCTGTGAAGCAGAATAAGCAGCTGGAAGTCACTCCATCACCCAATCTTTCTAAGCTCTTCTATATATTCAGAGAATGACCTGACATCATCTGTGTCGTCTCCGGAGAATCGAGGAAAAATCTGTTGGGGGTTTATGGTCCTAAAGAATTCTGAATCGTTTAACTTGGAGCTCGACGGAAGAGACATACCTGTACTTTTTAGTTTACACTATCTTACAAAGTTCAGTTTTCAATGTTTCCTTCCAAAATTTTCCTGATCGCTGTGCATGAGACTAAGACCAACTCACTGTGATCAACCAAATTCTTTTATTTTATGGATCAAACACATCCTGTCGACTGCTGCAGCATTGTTACGTCGTTACCTTTCTGTTATTTCTCTATCCTTATCCCTGTCATACCTATCAAGCTTGAAATCTCTAACCTATCTCTCTAGGGCCGCTTCTCCTTTCGGAACTCTGACAAAATTTGTTTGATATAGCTGTGCCAGCCAGAGTCCTAGTACAGAAGAATTCTTGTACGAAGAAACCTTCCCAGAGTTCAAGTATTACCTAATCTTATTAAAGTATTAAGTGCCTATAGAAAATCATCACACTCATTGGTGGTGATTTTAGTGCCCAAATTGGTAAAGACATTGCCAATACTACTAAACACATGGGTAAATACACTTATCATGAAACCACAAATAATAATGGACATTCTCTTGTGAACTTCAGCAATAGCCATAACATGGTAATCACCCAAACCAAATTTCCCCATCCAAAAGAAAGACTATGGACCTGGGAACATCCAAATGGTTCTCATTCCCAAATAGACCACATACTAATCAATGGGAAGTGGATCAGATCAATCAAGAACTGTCGAGCATATAACATGGTTTTACTAAACTCTGACCACAGAATAATCAGTGCTCACATTAAACTTTCACTAAAAGCCTCTGAAAATAACAAGCCTAAAAAGAAACAATATAACTGGGACAAACTAAATAACCCACAAATTGCAGCATCTTTCCACAGCACATTAGAAGACAGTATGGAAAACATTCTTAAAGATCCAGTTAATGAAAAGTATAAGGGTATCATTGAAGCAATAAACATAACATCCGACAAAATTCTTGAAAATAGCAACAAAAAAGACTCGGGGAAAAATGGATTACCCCTGAAACTGAAAAATATATAGATGAAAGAAATAAAGCAAGGAAACTCTACCACTTAGACAGGAATGAAATAAAGATAAACTAGAGACATTTTAAATAATAAGGTCAATGAACTAGTGACCAGAAACAAAGAAAATCAAATAAATAAATACTGTGAGGAACTTGAAAATTATAATAAAATTGTGGATACTAGAAACACTTTTCAAATGATAAATTATATCTGTCACCATAAGACAAAAAGAAGTGGAAATTTGTCACACAGGGACAAAAATGGTAGACAGCTATCGGTAAATTTGAACTTGATGAAAGAATGGAAAAGCTACTTTCAAGAATCACTGAATGTTGATAATCCCCAACGTTCAAGTCAGCTAGCATCTAACACCTCCACTCTACAAATAAATTGTGAAGACTTCACTGAAAAGGAACTAAAAATAGCAATAGATCTAACCAAAGCAGTAAAGTCCCCAGGAATTCATGGAATTAGAGCAGAAGCTTTCAAAAATGCTGGGTATAATACATATTCCGATCTCCTTGCCGTAATGAATCGAGCTTTAAACACTGGAATAATACCTCAACAATGGAAACAAGGCCTTATTGTCCTTATACCCAAAAAGGGCCGTCTTAATAGAACGGATAACTACAGAGGTATTACTTTGCTATCAACCACAGTTAAAATCTACAATAGGATGATACTCAGTAGAATAGAACCTTACTTAACACCACTTTTAAGAAAAAAACCAAGATAGATTTCTAAAAAGACAATGTATATTAGAACAGATACATTGCATCAGAAGAGTCATAGAAGGTTCATGTGAAAAAACTTACCACTCATTTTAACCTTTATAGACTTCAAAAAAGCCTTTGACTTCATTAATAGAGAAGCAATGTTTAAAATACTCATCTTCTATGGTCTACCCTCAAAACTCATACAAGCAATCTCAGCACCTTATAAAGATTACAATGTTACAGTAATCTTTAAAACAGAAACATTTGAATCATTTCCAGTGACAACAGGAGTAGTCCTGCAAGGTGATGTACTTGCACCTTATTTGTTTTTAATATGCTTGGACTACATCTTCCGGACCATCAACACAGAAGATCTTGGTTTTAACATTAAAACATCCACCCACACCATGCAAATAACTTATCTTAGCTTTGCTGACGATGTACTTATTGATGCAGAACCAACAAATGCACAAAAACATCTCAGTCTACTAGAGGCACAGGCTAAACTTATTGGTTTGCAGATCAACATCCAAAAGTCCAAAGTATTCTCAATAGGTTGTGAAAACTTTATACTTCTTATCAACAATAAACCCTTAGAAAGAGTAAAGGACTTTTGATACCTTGGATCGTACATCAGTAATGCAGAAAATGATATCAGAAAACGTAAACCACTGGCTCTAGTCTTCCATAACAAACTCCACCCATCTGAAAATCATCATTAGTATCATTAAATTCAAAATTAAGACTATACCATGCAACCAGTAGATCCATCTTCTTGTGTGGTTCTCAAACCTGGACAATAAGCACCAAAAAAAACTACAGATCTAATTAACTCCTTTGGAACTACATGTCTCAGACTGATCCTTGGATACACCTGGATGGACCGTGTCACTAACTCTTCTGTGCTAAATCTGGCTAAGCAAGAACCACTTGTCAGTATAGCCAAAAAACTACAACTCAGATGGCTTGGGCATCAACTCAGACATCCTGAAGTCTTGCCCTTTTTGGAATCCCTCATCCTGTACAAACCAGAAGATGGCAAACACAGTAGAGGAAGACCATGCAATTAATTTTGATAATACATATGTGAAACCATCAGTAGGCTAAACTGCAAAACTCCATCTGATATCTACCAGTTAGCTCAAGCTAGAGAGACCTGGAAGACTATAATTTGCAATATTTAATTTTTAATATAAATCTCTTTTCACATTGCATCATATTGTGAATAAACTATGTATGTACCAACATTGGATCTGTTGATTTATGGTATTTTGAAAAATCTGCTGTGCAAAATTATGACCTTTTTCATTACATTGGTAACAACAGATTCTTCCTTTTCAGTTGCTTTCTTTTACCCTTATCAAAAGATCATATTCCTCTCATTTATTCCTTTTAGAATTTTCTTGAAAAGATCTCCAATCATTGACAGAAGCTCTCCTTGAAGTTTTGCAAAAAACTCTAACTTTGTGTCCATTCTTTTATTCAAATCCTCTCTTAGATTAGATATTTCTCTTGTAATTAAGACAAATTCAGAAATATCCCTATTTTCTAGTTTTTCTATTTCTGAAGATTTATAAAGATATATATATTTATAACATCTAGTATTACATTTTACTAATCCGGTATTGTCACTTGTATTGTTCTATCAAATGTGCGGACAGGCTTATGCGTTCGTCGAACATGTTGTTTATTATTTTAACGGTATAATAGAACACAGAAACTAAGTAAATAATTAATTTATTAACTTGATGCTGATATTTCACTATTAACTTGATGCTGATATTTCATTATTTATTAACTTGACGCTGGTTATAACACCAGCGAAATATCAGCATCAAGTTAATAAATTAATTATTTACTTAGTTTCTGTGTTCTATTATACCGTTAAAATAATAAACAACATGTTCTATCAAATGTTAGATGAAATTTCTTGTAATTTTGAAGGCGTAACATTTTTCATTAGCATTCTCTTCAGATTATGTTGCATTTAATCCCTGTTCTATTGTATCAGTACCCTTATTATAGACACTTCTTTTCAACTCAGGTTTCAAACCATTTTAAATCGAAAGTACAGTGGAAGTATTCTTTCTAAGAAGTCATTGTCACAAGCCTTTACATCAAACCCATAAATAGTGCCAGTGAACCTGTCATAAAATTGAGATGCAGTTTCCTTTTGCTTCTTGAACATACTAGTGAATTTTCCAGAGGTTAGGAGCAATATCCAATTTCCTGGAAAAATCCTGAAGCAATTAAAGAGTTAAAGGATGCATAATCAACAGCCTACCTCACTCTTCTGGAAATGTCATCAAATCTTTTAGCTTTTACTTGTAATTTTGCTTTTAGAATTAGCAACTATATATCTCACAATTTTCCTAAGAGACTGCACTGTATCAACAGTTTCATAAAATATCTTAACATTTTCCTGAGCTTCACCATTGAAGATATGGATTAATCTTTCCAAATTAGAAGTTTTGAAAATTCTTCATTTTTCAAGAGATGGGGCAAAATTTCCTATATTTTCATTAGCTATTCTAAATAAAATTCCTGAAATAAATTTTACATTAAATAAAATTGGAAAGAAAAGTTTAGAGAAATAAACTTCAGAATGATATTTATTCTTAATCCTTTCCTTCATGCTTACATGGTGATCAGAATACATTTTAAAATTTATGGAAACATTAAGATGATGATCGTATTGTGACCTTAAGTAAAATAATCACTCTAAACATTGGGTGATTATTTTGGTTAATGTTAAACTGAAGTTTTACTCTAATACAGTAGTTGTTTCCATAATTTTTAAGATGTATATTTATTCTTAAATTTTTAAACTCATACTGTGTTCTGCTTCATTTAGTTAAGTTTGCATACATGTATATATGTGTTGGCTGCACCATTTTGTTAAAATAATGGATGTGTGTAGTATGTATTCTCTCAACACAAAAATTTAAAAACAATAAAAATATATATAAAAATACAGTGATACCATGCTCGCATTTAATTAATTGTTTAAACTAATATTCTAAATAAATCAAAATCTTAAGGTTTTTATTAAACTTATCTGCTTAAGAGCAAAGATGTGTGATTTATTGCTAGCAGATTTTCATCAGCATTAGTTTGTTTAAAAAATTAAATTCCTTTATCATTTCATGGGCTTCTATGGAGAGAGGACATGCTAGGAATATTTTTCCATATTTTTTCACAAAAGTCTAGCATCACATAGAATAAGAAACTATTAAGATTTTCTCAACTATCTTTGTGAAATTCTTTTGTTTCACTTCATCGAGATAATCACATGTTTGCATGCTCTGGCTTTGACCTGTGATTTAATGATTAAAACTATTATGACATAGATAATGCATTTGCAGATGTGCCTTGGGGTGCTTCTGCAGTACTTCATGTTTCTCTCTTTATAAACTTGGAACTTAACTGAGATAATACTATTATTTATAAATTGTTTAAAAGCATTAGAAACCAAATGACATAAAATAGGGTTCCCAACCCTATGCCCGCGGGCACCATGGCACCCGTCAACCAATTTGTGTGTGTCCGCCGCTGTTCAACCGTGTGCCGTATAGTTTGAAATAATCATGTGCACATCACGCAACAATTCATGTCATGCTATATGACACATGTGTTAATGACATATGAAGAGTATAAACGCATACAATGTAAAGTAGATGTGCATTCGAAGTTGTTCATTATCTGTTGCTAGTTATATGCCACTTTGAATACATAATTTTAATGGTATCTTGTACTTAAATTTTTGAAATATTTTGATTTTTAATCATAAAATGAGTGAATCAAGTAAAAGACAACGAACCTATAATTTTAACACTGACTGGGAGGCGACATGTTTCGTTAATTTTAAAGATAATTGTGTTTGTTTGTTGTGCAACAGTAGCATTGCAATTCCAAAAAAACATAATGTTGAATGTCACTTCCAGACAATGCATGCCACCTTTAATACGAATTATCCACTTAAATCTGAAATAAGAACGAAAAAAATAAATCAACTAAAATTGAACCTGTCTGCCCAACAGTCGGTTTTTCACTAGACATATGGTAACATCTAAAAATGCCACCATTGCTTCTTTAAAAATTTCTCACATGCTCGCAAATAAGAAAAAACCATTCCAAGATGGCAAGTTGTTAAAAGAAGCATTTTTGACTGGTGCCGATTGTTTATTTGAGGGATTTTCTAACAAACGTGAGAT
The DNA here is from genome assembly GCF_054136105.1 of Typopeltis vanoorti. Lineage (NCBI taxonomy): Eukaryota > Metazoa > Arthropoda > Arachnida > Uropygi > Thelyphonidae > Typopeltis > Typopeltis vanoorti. The sequence goes on along the minus strand of NC_143552.1, from coordinate 5,170,418 downwards.
TATGTCAGCAATACAAAATTTACAATCGTCAAATAACACTGTCACAAGAAGAATACATGTAATTTCAATGGACATACAAACTCAGTTAAAATGGACTTGGAAATATGTAACTGGTTCTCTTTACAATTTGACGAGTCAACAGATGTATCAGACACAGCACAGCAGTTGTGGTGAGAATGGTATTTAGTAACTTCACTATAAAAGAAGATCTACTGAAAATATTACCCATTAAAGGACGAACAACGGGTGAATATATTTATAATGCATTCAGAATATATGCCAATTCGATATGCCCTTTGCACAAGCTATCTGCAATAACTACTGATGGGGCACCAGCAATGGTTGGCAATATCAGCAGATTTATTGCACTCTGCAAGAGAGATCATTCATTTCCAAACTTTGTCCTTCCACTGTATTATCCGTGAATAGGAAGTTTTGTGCAGTAAAATACTGCACAAAGTATTTCAAAAAATTTGAAATACTTTGTGCATGTATGAACCCCTGGTTTATAACCTTCATATTTTAATGCTTTACAGTTGTCATGTTTAATTCTTTGTGGTTGTGCTGTTTCTTATTCTTTTAAACAGTTTATTGATAATAGTATTATTACAGTTACGTTGCAGTTTATGAAGATAGAAACATGAAGTACTCCATGCCCACCCAAACTTATTAGTTTCAAAATCCATTATTATTATGATTCAGCCTACATGGAGTCACAAGACTCATTGTGGGAGGCCCATCCTAGAAAACACAGTCTATTACACAACTCCTTGAACTCATTAACTATTTGTGCTCTCACCATTCTATCAGGCAATGCATTCCATGGTTCAGCCACCCTCCATGTAAATAAACCACTCCTCACTCTCTTGCTCAGAGTTCCACCAAAACCCTTTGTCCTCGCTCCTTTTCCCCTAGTCCACAAAACAAAAGAACTCTTCAGTGAGAACCCTATAACCACCTCTCAATAGTTTAAAAGTCTCAATCATAGCACCTCTTTTATCTGCAAAACCTGTAGTCCACATTCCCTCAGCCTGTTTTCATAACTAGCATTTTACAGTCCTAATGCCATAATTGATATCTGTCTTCATACCATTTCCACTGTTAAATTATCCCCTTCAAATTCTGGGGACCAAATTTGAGAACAATAGTCCATGTGTGGTCTGATTAGGATCTTATACAATGGAACGATAACTCTTATCTCTGCAGATCAGTGTCCTCAGTATTGCAGCAATCCTCTAGGTTACCTTTAATACCTTTCCAGTATGTTCCCTGAATTTCAGGTTTCTGTCATCATTACCCCCCAGATCCACTGCCTCCTCCACAGTTCCTCCAACAGAGTATGCAGCCTACCATCGATGTATTCCATTATTTCAAGATTTAACAGTTAGCTGCATAAAACTGATATCCCCATTCAGCTTACCACCTATCCCAGTGGTGGCGAACTTTTTTATGTCTGCGTGCCAAAAATTTACAAATCAAGTTGCTGACATGCCGGGCACATCAACTAATTAATACAACACTAATCAATTAATTAACATTAATTAATACAAAATAAATTGCAGAATTTTATTGAGACAAGTTTAAAAATTAACATAGAATTTCTTAAAAATGAACTCATAATTTGACATACACATTGTCACATACAAATCAATATGAACCTATTATCAATTTATTAAATTATCAATATCAATATATCAATTTATTAATGAGATTTTTGCTGTTGTACATTAGATGCCAAATGCTTTATATCAGGTTCATATTTTGTCACTTTTAGTAATATACATGTGGAACTAGATTCATCAATCATTCTATTTCTTAAACTGTCTGTTATAAAATTCATTTCAGAAAATAATGACTCAAGCATATGTAGAGGAGAAAATTAATTATGGCATAATCATAAAGAGCATTAATACACTTATGTATATGGTGTAGCATGTTGACAAATATAAAAGTACGCATTTAAATTAGTTATCAATAACAGGACTAATGCTACAATATTGTAGTTTCCTCAGGCCAACATCATTAAATTAACTTTTGGTAAGTTTCATTGACATATCCCATTCTGATCACCAAAAATTTATAATATTATTCAGTATAAAATTATTGATGATTGTATTATTAAATTGATTTTAATGATGTTGGCTTGAGAAGAAAAAAACGGTAGGGAGAAAAATATTTATGCATTGTAACTCACCATAGAAGTCAGCGGAGCAGGGGAAGCAGCAGAAGGATGTTAACTTGTAGGTGAAAGCTTATCATCGAATATAACTTGCCTTTGCGTATAACTGGCACCTCTGATTTCACTTTACAAAAAAAAAAACAAAGGTTTTGCATATATACCTCCCACACAAAAAAAAAAAAAAACACGCCCTCCCCAACAGCCATATACGATGCAAGAAAAAAAAATAGTTTTATTGTATCCCTGAATAAGGTATGGAGGCTTCTGCAGTGTGTGTAATATATTTCTCAACAAATAGTGCAATTAGAGACAGCTGGAATAAAATCGGAGCCTAACTAATGAATCACATGTATCCCTCTCACAGAAACTATGCTGTATAGGCAAGCAAAACCATATGTTGCACCCGAAACACAGTATCTAACTAAAATTATTGTCCAATTTTTCAGTTACATGAAATACGTGTTTATTTGATTGCATTTGAAATTCTGGATGTCATTATGACAGATCACAAAGGCTAACTTCAAATAAAATTCTACCACGAATTGAAACATGCCATATAATGCTTGTGTGAGTTCCCCTTCCAGCTCAAAAGCAAACAAGGCAATAAAAATCAACCAAGGGTTGAAACTTTGTGCGAGTTGAGCCCGCCGGTAATGAGAAGTTCTGTCGGAACGATAAACAACACCCCGTCGTGAATGTCTTAAAACTAAGAAATATATAGTGAATGTTGTTATGACAGATGCTATGGAATTCGGTTGAAGAGAATTAGCATTTCAACTCAAAAATTGTCGGTTCCATTTGTCTTTAAAGGATCGCATGAACTTTTGTTAATACCATACCAATAGAATTAATGTCTTCATAGCTGCTCCCTCCTGTAAAACAAAATTTATCTTGTACGTATTGTAACAATTAAAAAAAAAAGGTTGAGTAATTTATAAGCGTATAAAAGGATACCATATGTAAATCGTTGAAGTGCCAGCAAAATTCTCGGGTAAGACTACCACATCTGCACTATTACTAATAACCCTTCCCAGCTTCATATCATCTGCAAAGAACGGAACATCCCCCTGCAATCCCTTGACATTGTCATTGATATAAAGGTTAAACAATACAATTTCAGTACTGAGCCCTGTGGGACCTCACTTGTAACCATCTGCCTCCTTGATATTTCTCCCCCCATACACAACTCTCTGATACCTATCAGATAGCCAATCCTGAATGCAGTTCACTAACCTGACATCTAAACCCATATGCTGCAAGTTAAATATCAGCTTATCATGTAGTACTCTGTCAAATGCCTTTGTAAAATCTAGAAAAATGGCAGAATATACCTTTCCTTCATCAACCGCTCTTGTCACTTTGTTATAAAAAGCAGTCATATTACTAAAGCAAGAACGTACCTTAACAAATCCATGTTGACTCTCACAGATAACATTACCCTCATCAGCCCAATGCTGTATATGATCCCTCACCAATTTCTCCAAGATCTTAATGACTACTGGTGAAACACAAACTGATCTGTAGTTTGACACTTCCATTCTGCTACCACCCTTGTACAATGCATAATCTTGTCCTCCTACTCCTTGGGTACCTTTCCCTTGATCAGACTTTCATTGAAAAGCCAGATCAAGGGAGTTGCTTTATTGACATCTAGAGTACTCAGTATTTGAAACACACGCTCCTCTTGCACTTCTAACTTCGAACCTGCCCTATGCCTCTAGTATTAAAACCTACTTCTCTAGGATGAAATACCCCAATAGTCTTCTTTGAACAACTCCACTATGACCTTTGCATTAGTCACACTATTCCCATTTTTATCTAACACTGTCATTCTTCTACAATCATTTTTCCTCCTATTGGCCACGTAGCTAAAAAATATTTATGGATTTTCTTTGGATCTCAGAGCCAATCTCTTCTCATATTCCAGTTTTACCTTCCTTAACATACTAGTCACTCTTCTGGTCTGAATCTTATATTCTTCATATATTCTGCTTTAAATCTCTTTTAGTGCCATTGCTGATCATAAGTAGTACTACACCACCACATTTTCAATTCCTATCCTGTCAAAAAATGCTGTATCCTGTTACTTCTATTCCTATTAGTATATCATCTTTTGCCAACCATCCCAGAAATCTTTAGATAAGCTAATGCTATCAGTGCCACCAATTCATCTCCTTTATTCCTGATCTCCTGGCATTAGTATAAAGAATAAAATGTCACTATTTCTCTACCTATCATTATCCCTCCAGACTTCACTGGATTCAGCATTACCCAATGTATTCTCCCAAGCACCTATTCCTGCAAGAGGCCACCCCTGCTACCATCCACCCTGATAATTCTAATTTCCCTGCATTGACACACTGACTCATTCAGAGAACAGCATGCTTTCCAGATGCCTATGTACTTTCACATTCAAATGCAATCCGTTTCTCACATACAGTTTCTTCATCATCATCAAATTCTTGAAATGTACCCTCACGGAGTGTACAGGATATGATAGTACTACATGAAAAACTTACATCCCTACTAAATTCTATCTACAGTTTTCCTGAAATCTGTTACTTGTCAAGATTCCAACATTATCAGATCTTATATTTCTATCTTCTAAGGCACTTTGTACAGTATCAATCCACCTATATCTTGGTCTTTCTCCGGATCTTTCTCCTTCCATCCTGGCAGAGAAAACACTTGTTTTGCTAATCTTTCCTCGCCCATTCTGTTTAAGTGACCATACCACCTGAGATTAGCTCTGCTAATGCATTCCTGGATGCCAACAATGTCAAGTTCTTTCCTAATATCCTCGTTTTTAATATGATATTGCCACTGATGCCATCTGTTCACACCTCTAATCTTTCTCAGGACTCATATCTGCAGTCTCTAGTCTTTGATCAAGTGTTTTACTTCTGACCCAGCTCTCAGATCCATAAGTTAAAACTGGTTTGAACACTGTCTTGTATACAGCTAATTTAGTGTTTTGACTAATTTCTCTCTTATTCCCTATAAGTTTATTCAATTGACTTCCTACCATACCAGCTTTGTTGATTCTGTTGTCTATTTCCATATTTAATTTACTATCTTCACTAAAAATTGTGCCTAAATAGCTGAAATGTTTTACTTGTTCTATAGGTTCTCCATTCACAATGCAGTTGATATTTTCAGTGCTCCCAGCTATTTTCATTGTCTATGTCTTGTTATTACTGACCTTCCTACCATAGCTGTTAGAACAGTTATTCAATTTAGTCAGGGAATCTTGCAGACTTGTAGCAGATATATTTAGAAGTACGACATCATCTGCATAAAGTAAAGAGCTGACATTAACATCTCCAATTTTGATATCAGGTTTAATATCACTTTCCTTCATAATATTATCCATATAAATAATGAATAGCAGAGGGGGATAATGTGCATCCTTGTCTGACACCAGATTTAACATTAAACTATCTTCTGTCCTCAAATGCTCTGCTATCATCCATGTATTCCAAGCCTCTTTCAACACATTCTGGCTGTTATGCTATTCATTATTAATGCTCTTTTCTGCAGCTCCACATTATCATACCTGGGTAACACACAATCTTTCCTCTCTCAGTCCTCCTCCATACAACCTCGAGCATGAACCTCAGCTCTCTTTCCACCTGATTCATGCTGAAAGTCATTCGTGCCCACCATCACAATCATCTCATCCACCCTTTCACCTCACTTAATTGCCATAGCAGCTCTTTCTATTTTTCCTCCATGCAAACACTCTTCCTTGATCACTAAATCACAGGCCAAAGCCTTGTTCAAACAGAGAGGTGCACCTTAACAAAATAAGCATGCCATGTTATATTGATTTTAAATTAGAGGATCTTCATGAAAAATCTTCACAAAAAGTATGTATCATCCAAAGATTGTTTTATTTATTTTTTTACAGAGTGAATACTGAATAGTTTATAAAATATAATGAATACTGATGCTTTTGATAACTGATTAGTATATTTTTTAGGTTAACGTATCTGATCGAAAATTTTCAAAATATGTTGAAAATTCAATTTCTGCTAATGATATGAAATCATTTGTGGCAGAAGATAAAGAAGACTTGGAATTATTCATGAAAATAATTAGAGATGAAAAAGCACTGCCCATTCATATTGTCTTAGCACCTTCAGTTCAAATAAATAAATTCAAGCCAAGAAGATCTTTAACTGAAATTAGGTATGATCTTTAATGTGTTTTGCTTGCCAAAATTAGAATAAATTGAAGTTTTAAGTAAAGCATATAAAATTTATATAAAACTTGTAAAAAAAAAGTTTTTTTTAAAGTTAGTAAGAACATTTCTTGCCAATGTATCTTCTTAAGCAAACATTATTAGCCTCTTCAGCACTTGGTTGACTCAGGATGATTAAAGAAATGGAAGTAGAAACAAGAATTCAAAAGACATGGTAGGTTTATTAGATTAGAATTTATTATTATTATGAACATCTTACCTTAATTTAGTCAGACTCATCATGGGAGCTACACACTATCACACACACACACAAAGCTCATTGAACCATGCCTTAAACTAATTCAGCGCATCTACATTCACAACACACTCAGATGATACAGTCTGCTCACCAACCACTCTGTGTAAAGAATCTACTTCTGACTACTCTGTTTTCACCCTTCTTATACAGTTTCGAGAGATTGCATCTTGTTCAACACTCCCCCGCTGCCCATTCTATAAAAATCTCTTCCATATCAACCCAGTAACAATCCCTGACTAGCTTCTATGTCTCAATCATATCCCCCCCCCCATCTCTTTCTCCTCCTATTCACAAAGCATTGAAATTATATTCTCTTCATCTCTCTTTGTACTCCATGTTCCAAAGACCAGTGACCAACTTAGTGAATTTTCTCTGCATCCTTTCTAACATATCCTAGTCACTATGAAAACTTGCTGATCAAATCTGTGTGCAATACTTCATATGAGGGATGATCAAGGCCTTATACAATGGCATCCTAACCTCTTTATTTCTGCACGTCAGGGTCCTCCATTTAATCGATATGACATCTTTCCAACTTGTGCAATGTGGTGCCTGAATTTCAGATCCTTGATTACGGTCACTCCAGTACTGCTCTCATCTCGTTTACCTGCTTTAAAGTTTCCCCACCAAATGTATACTTTGCTTCCCATAATTGCTTACAAAATTTCAAAACCTTTACTTTGCAACATTGAACTGACAGTTCCACTTACCTTCCCAATCATGCAATCTATTCAAATCATCCTGTAAGGCCCTAACATCTGCTTGACTTTTCGTTGCTCTTCCCAGTTTTGCATCATCTGCCAACAGCTGCATATCACTAATTACACCCATCCAAATATTGTTAATATACAAATTGAACAATGATCCCAAAACTGACCCATGTACCACACTACTAGTGATCTATCCTGGAAGAGGAAGATCACTAGTGGTGTGGTACCCCCATATACAACTTTCTGATACCTATCTGACAGCCAGTTATCAGTCCAACTCAGAAATCTGTTATCTATTCCCATCCGTTTCGATTTATTTAACAGCTTATCGTGTGGCAGTTTATCAAAAGCTTTTGAACAATCTAAGTATCATCAGCATATTCTTGACATATATCCTTAGGGGTGTACAGAATCTTATGCTAGTACTGCATGAAAAGTTACATCATTACAAACCTTCCTTTCAAAAATTTTCTTCCAGATTATCCTGTTATCTGTCAACATTCTGATATTATCAGATCTTATTCCTTTCTTGTAGATAAGCTTATACATTGGTAACACATGGCTATTAACTTATTTCAGGAAATTACAATGTATACTAAATATTAATTAAAAGAAAACTTGAATCAATATTTCCTATATTTTGGCAATGTTACATTGCTATCTTCATGGGAACATAAAAACTACGGTATGTGCATGCAGGCAGTAACAAAGAAAAAATGAGGCCACAGAGAGTAACTAATGTTGTTCCTGTAGTCTTTAAGACTACAGGAACAACGTTAGTTACTTTAAGACTACAGTAACTAACATTGTTCCTGTAGTCTTAAAGGTGCCCCCTAGCAGGCTAAATTGGGTTGTATTGGCTGTTCGGCTGATCTCATGATGCAAGCTTCCCAAATCTGGGGCAGTGTCATGCACCCAAATTTGTTGATGTTTGGAAAGTTTTTTTAGAGCTGAGGCTTATTCCATGAACAAATCTTTTCGCATTTATATTTGATGAGGTGTAGTAAAGTGGCTTTCTTCCAGCGTATTCTGTGGCAGGTATCTAGAGCATAGTCAGCAAACCCAGAATGGCTGTATCAGATCTTATATTTCTTTCTTACGGTGCTTTTACTGTATCACTCCACCTACATATTAGTCTTAGTCTGGATCTTTTTTCTTGTCATCCTGGCAAAGAACAATTGTTAAGGATTAGTACTGCTAACAATGTCCATTTCTTTCCTAACATCTTAGTGTTTGATATGATACTGCCATTGATACATCTGTTCAGTCTGCTAATGCTAATCTTTCTCAAGATTAGCAGACTGTAAATTTGGTTTGAAAATCGTCTTGTATATAGCTAGTTTAGTGTTTTGACTAATCTCTCTCTTATTCCATAAATTTATTCAGTTGACTTCCTTCCATACCAGCTTTGCTAATTCTGTTGTCTATTTCCAAATTTAATTGGCCATGTTCACTAAAAAAGTGTACCTAAATAGCTGGAATGTTTTCTTTGTTCTATAGGTCACCAATCAGGATATGGTTGTTTTTCATTGTTCTTGCCTATTTTCATATTTATTGTCTATTTAATGCTGATTTTCATACCAAATTTGTTACTGTAGTTATTCATCCATATAGATGATAAATGACAGTGTAGATAATGTACACTTTTGTCATACACCTGACTAAACATCAAATGATCTTCTGATACCCAATTCTAACTGCTGATTTACAACTTAAATAGAGACTGTATTGTGTGATACATTATCTCATTTACACCATATAATTGGAGCGTTTTGAACAGCCTTCCTCTGGGCACACACCTTGTCATGTGCTTTTTTCAGATCTACAAAACTTAAATACAAATCCTTGTTAAATTATCATGATTTCTCAGCTGTTTGTTTTAAAGTGAAAATCTGATCCTGACAACCTCTGTTTGGCTTGAACCCAACTTATTCTTCTCAAAGCTTCTCCACAATTTTTCTTACCATTTCTCGAGAATACTGGGAACACTCAGTGGAGAAATTCCTCTTTACTTCTCACATTCAGCTTTATTCCATTTTTTATAGATGGCTACTATGAACGCTCTACTCCAACATCCAGAACTCAACCCTCTGACCAGGCTTTCTGAATTATGCAGTGCAGCCACTGTAAAACTTTTATACCTCATATTTATCATTTCTGGTCGAATTTCATCTACTCATGCATCTACAGCTGCGTTTGCACATTTCAAGTTTGTGCTAACTTTTTCTCTTCAAGTACAGATATACAGGGTGTTCGGGATTAATTTGACATATTTATAATTAATTATATTTTTCCGTAAGTTACATGTATTAACACACACTTCTCTTCATTTAAAAGGTTGGACCCTTCTTCATTCATATACAAGATGTCAGAAAGGATGGATAGCTGGAACCCACCTGAATCATGGAAGAGAATAACTTGTATCATGATGATTCGTGCCGGCCATCAAAATCTGGTTCTTTTCCGATGAGAAAAACTTTTGCCAGGATCAAAAACACAACACGAAGAATAACAGATGGCTTGCATACAATACAAAGGACATTCCTCGTGTAATGCAGACTAAATTTCCCCAAACTGTGATGGTTTTCGGATGTGTATCCTCCGAAGGCAATGTGATGCCTCCGCATTTTTTCCAAGAGGGCCTCAGGTTGACTTCAGATGGCTACGTGGAGTTGCTAAACACTGTAGTCAAGCCCTGGATAACAAGGGTAGCCAATGGTAGGCCGTATGTATGGCAGCAGGATTCGGCCCCTTGCCACACCTCTGGGAAAAGTCAAAAATGGTTGTCTGAAAATTTCTATGACTTCACCAGTCCAAATGTTTGGCCTCCAAACTCCCCAGACCTTAACCCCATGGATTATTTTGTATGGGGCGCAGTTGAAAAAGACACCAATCGCACTTCCAGTAATACAAAAGTCCAGTTAATGGATAAAATTAAAACAGTTTTTGCGGCCCTTCCCAGGGAGACTGTAGCATCAGCTTGTTCGAGGTTCCGAAGCAGGATTGAAGCTGTGATCAATGCTAATGGTGGTTATTTTGAGTAAATCTTGTTGATAGTATTGTAATTAACTCTGCCTGTAATGTTTTTTGTCAATTCATTAAATTTAATAGATACAAAGAAGATTTTCTTTTTCCTTACGAAACTGTCAAATTTATCCCGAACACCCTGTATATTCCAACTGGCATTTCTATTGAGTGTTTTCTACTGTCATTGCTTGTTTCATTTATCAAAGTATCTTTCAAAATATTACTCCATAATCAAGAATATCATTATCCTCAGTTTTCCTTTCTCCTTTACAGTCCTCTTTCCTCCATTTTTGAGCTTTATCAATAGCCTCCAGAATATTTCACCACCTTCCTGATATTTATTTTCTATGTTCTTATCAAGTCTTCCCATGACTTTTGTTTAGCTAATTTCACATATTGTTTTGCTTTCTTACACAGCCTTATCAACACCTTTACACTGGAACAATTTTACCTTCTTTCCACTCGCTTTGAACCTCTGCTGTTGTAAGACTCTTTTTAAACAGGTCTGCCAATTTCCTAGAATTGCAGCTTTTCCATTTTGGAATACTGCATCTCCATATACAACTATTCAAATTAAGTGGATATTGAATCCAACATTATTTCAAAGCCGAATAGAGAAACTATAAGAGCTTCATGTTGAATATAGGAACTATAAAAGTTTCAGTGGATCCAAGCGTAGTTATATTCGGCATGAAACTCTTGTAGTTTCTCTATTCGGCTTTTAAATAATGTCAGATTCAATATTCACTTAATTTGAATAATTGTGCTTCGCCGAAGAGAAGCCTTTTTGGCTCTCTTATTTCAGTCCATATACAACTTTCTAATACCTATCTGACAGCCAGTTGCTGATCCAACTCAGAAGTCTGTTATCTAATCTGATCCATTTCAATTTATTTGACAGCTTGTTTTGTAGCAGTCTATCAAAAGCTTTTGCAATATCTAATTATACCACTGTATAGGCATCTCCATGGTCCAAGACATTTGTCACCTTGTTATTGTACATAAGTAAGCTAATAAAACATGATCTCCCTTTTATAAACCCATTCTGACAACCACAGAGAATACCACCATTATCAATCCCTTTCTGTATCAGTTCTCACCAATCTTTCTAGTAGCTTCACCACAACTCCAGATATACATTTTGGCTTATAAGAATGTAGCCACAGTCCATTTTTATGTAACAGAACAATTTTACCTACTTTCCACTCCCTTGGAACCTGTGCGGGGGTGCTTAAGGGTCAAAGCTGTATAACTGAGAAGAGACCTCCACATAGCCTTTAAAGAAATGCAGAGAACTGACCATAGCTTCTGACCTAATGTCCAATCCTCACCTTCTCGTGGTGCACCCCGTTGGGTATCTACCTGGATACTGAACGAACGAGGATGGGCTGGCAATTTGGGATTTAGCTAACCAAATTGTATTCTTCTTGGCTTAAACCAAAATACAAAATGATGGTACCACATGACAAAATTTCATGGCGGCTGTGGAATCACCCTGTTAAACAAGGCCCCCGTTGTTTTTGCCAGGGATCCAGGATGAATAGCGAAAAGTCAGCTACTGGAACAAACCTTAAAGCACACCCCAACTCAGTGTCACCAGAATTGAAGATCGGTACTATCAACATAAGAAGCCTGAATGGCAAAGAAATGGAGCTAGCTGAAGAATTAGATAAGCACTGACTGCAACAAAAAAGACCAAAACTGGTGAGAACTTTCTGAGCAATAAATATAAAATGTTATATTCAGGAAATGACAATCAAGAAAAAGAAGGAGTAGCCATAGCATTCAACACAAAATACGAGGCTAATCTTCTTGAATGGCAGGCATTCTCAAGTAGAGTGATGTGGGCAAATATTAGAATGAGGAATTGGGCAATGGGACTTATTTGTGCTTACGGTCCCACAGAAGGCTCTACTAAGGTAGAAGTGGAAGAATTTTTTGAGGTTCTTTTTGAAGTAGAAAAAGCCATCGAAGGCTTGAAATGTGGAAAGGCAGGAGTAGAATATATTCGACCAGAAATGCTGAAGTATGGTGGTATACAAGTCTTATAGTGGCTGCACTGCATAGTTCAGAAAGTGTGGACAGAGGGATGAATTCCTGGTGATTGGAGTAGAGCTCTCTCATAGAATCCATATATAAAAAAAGGGAAATAAAACTGAATGTGAGAATTACAGAGGTATTTCCCCTACTGAGTGTTCCTGGTAAGATTTATGCAAGTATACTTGAAAAATGGTTCAGCAGAATTGTTGAAGAAAGGCTTGGTGAAGAACAAGCTGGATTCAGGCCAAATAGAGGTTGTCAGGATCAGATCTTCACTTTATGACAAATAGTGGAGAAATCATGGTAATATAACAAAGATCTGTATTTAAGTTTGGTCTATCTGGAAAAGACATATGACAAGGTGCCAAGAGAGAAGATATTCAAAAACGCTACAGTTGTATGATGTCAGTGGATCATTATATCAAGCAAAACTTAAGTCTTTATTTGAGTTGTTAGTTAGCAGTTAGGATTGAAGGAAGTACAGGAAGATGGTTTAATGTTAAGTCTGGTGTGAGACAAGGATGTACATTATCCCCTCTGTTATTCACTATTTATATGGATCACATTATGAAGGATAGTGGTATTAAACATGATATCAGAATTGGAGATGTTAATGTCAGCTCTTTGCTTTATGCAGACGATGTTTACTTCTAAATAAATCTGCTACAAGTCTGCAAGATTCCCTGACTAAATTGAATAACTGTTGTAATAGATATGGTATGTAGGTCAGCAATAAAAAGACAAAGACAATGAAAATAAGAAGAATCGTTGAAAATGTCAACTGCGTTGTGAATGGAAAACCTGTGGAACAAGTAAAACATTTCAGCTACTTAGGCAAGATTTTTAGTGAATATGGTAAATTAAATATGGAAATTGACAACAGAAACCACAAAGCTGGTGTGGTAAGAAGTCAATTGAATAAATTCATATGGAATAAGAGAGAAATTAGTCAGAACACTGATATACAAGACAGTGTTCTAACTTATTTATTATTATTACGGGCAACTCCAGGGAGTCATTAGGTCATCGAAACTTATGGATCTGAGAGCTGGGTCAGAAGTAAAGCACTTAACCAAAGACTAGAGACTGCAGATATAAGAGTCCTGAGAAAGATTTGAGGTATGAAAAGATGGCATCAATGGCAATATCATATTAAAAAAAAAGAGGATATTGGGAAGAACTTGACATTGTCAGCATCCAGGAATGCGTTAGCAGAGCTAATCTGAGGTGGAATGGTCACTTAAACAGAATGGGCAAGGAAAGATTAAGAAAACAAGTGTTCTCTGCCAGTTTGGCAGGAAAACGACCCAGAGGAAGACCAAGATATAGATGGATTGATACAGTACAAAGTGGCTTAGACAATTGAAATATAAGATCTGATAACGTTGGAGTCTTGAGAACTAACACCGATTTGGAGGAAAATTGTGGATAGGAAGTTAGTAATGATGTAAATTTTTCATGTAGTACTATCATATCCTGTATATCCCTTCGAGGGTACATGGCAGGAATTTGATGATGATGGAACCTGTGCTGTTGTATGACTTATTAAACTGGAATGCCATTGGTGCCACTGCCATTTCCCTGGAACCCTCCTATGTGTGGTGATATGACATTAAATCCTTTTGCCTTATTGACATCAAGTTTATTTATTTCCTCGTATACCTCCTGTTCACTCATAGTTAAACCATACTCTTAGAAATTGGTTACTGAGTACCTCAGCAATGCCTTCTGCAGCAGTTACCATTCTATTGTTTTCACCCATTAACACCATCTTATAATAATCATTCTTCCTTGTACTTCTCATATATATAAGAAAAACTAGGGTGTTTCTTGGCCTGATTAGTCGATCTCTGGCATGTGCAAGCTGGTATTTCGTCTTGTAAACTCAAAAAAATCGACCGTGGAACCCACATTATTTCAGACATTAAATATGTTGTGTTAGGGACCACGAGATGGCTTCACTGCATGCTGCTTAATCAATGATAGCCTTGGGCCAGCTGTCTCTGATTGGGTACCAGTGGAGGTTGAACTGCCCACTCAGTCTCCAAAAGTTAGATAGTGCTAAAACGGCCTTGCCTACTTTCTATATGGAAATAAAAAGGCTTTAGCTGTTTTTTTGCTAATTTCTGCTCATACTGCCCTTTTATTGTCCTTACTTATGAGTCTCTCTCTCTCTCCTGACTTGTTCTTTATACTCTTCACGTAACTGGTTATTACCGTTATTCATCTTGTGCTGCCTCCAAAGTGAATTCTTGCTTTCATGCTTAATACCTTCATTTATCCATTTTACACCTATCTTATTACCCTTTTGAACCTTTGGAATACATTCACACAATGATTCTATTCTGTATTTCTTTGTCAGTTCCCAAGCCACATTTATTTCCTTACCGCTGAACCCCTCATTCCATGGTATAGCTCCAATCTGTTGTCTCCTAAGCTTGTTGGAATTGCCAGCCCTGTACTTCCACATATATCTTTTCCTCACGGATGTCTGCATGTGGATAGCTAGAACCCAGGTGATCACTTCATGATTACTCTATCCGACTGGAGTAACCCCGCTCACAATTATATCCTCTGGTGAAATTATCAATCTAAAACTTTCGATCCTCATGTGCCCTCCTCCTCTACATGCTGCCTGAGATAGTTGTCTCTCAAGAACTGAAGAAAATCATTTTCCTTGTTCCAAAATGCTATCTGTGCATTCCAATCTATACTACCATAATTAACAGTGTCCATAATAATCACCCCTCATTTGTTCACTAAACCAAGTTGTTTATACATTTCTTTATCACTGCTCTCCATATTCCCTGGCCTATAGAAAGATCCAGTTAAATATGTCTTCCTGTCAACCTGCAGCACACTGCCTCATAAGCATTGCCATTATTTTCCTCTTTCATGTCTACTTTATATGGACATATTCTGCTGTCATCAGCCCCCCCCCCCCTTTCTTGCCCTTACTATACTCATGGAAAACACTGTACCCTTCGATTTCTATTCCCATTAGGATCATCTTCATTCAGTTATGTTTCACTTATTCCAATGATTTTGAGACGAATAAACTCAATCAATTAAGCCATTTCATCTTTCTTATTTCCAATATTTGTGGCATTTGGAAACAAACATGGCAGTTCATTTTAGGTCTATAATTAGTCCTACCAAAGCCACTTCTTGGTTTAGATTTCCCCCACCACACCTGCTCTTACCACATGTTTTCAAATCCCAGTGTATTCCATTTCTATTCTGATCAACCCCATGCATACATTCATACCACATCCGCTCTTCCTATGCCATATCCCTGTTCCTCTTGCATTCTCATTCTCTCTTCATCTTTCACACTATTACTGTTTCCATTGCTAAGCACTTCTGTCTCTTCAGTACTCTCCTGATCTTTCATTTTTATCTCTTTCTCTTGCTTGCATCACACACTGCACTTCCATCTAGCAACAGTTTCTCCAGTTCACTCACTTCAGAGCCATTCAAATACACTCCGTCACATCTGTATAATTCCATTCTTCCCTCAGTTACATGTCATACATACACAAGTGCTCTTCCTTCTTCTCCCACAGCTCTGTTAGCGTACCATTCATGATTCTGGCACTCCATCTCAACTCATCATTATCATACCTTGCCAACACACTAAAAACCTTTGACACTATACTGTTATCTTTCACTCTCCTAAATAACTCCCTGATATTCGCCTTATTCTCTTTATGTCCACTTAAATCATTTTTCCCCAAATTGCCATTAATTATCTTACTCGTTTCCTCCTCATGTTTAAAGCATGAATTATCTTACTCATTCTCCCTCCTGGATAGTAGACCCCATTGACTCTCTCATTAACAAATCCTCTAACATTAGATTCTCCATACACCGCTGTTCTTGAATCACTTGTCATCTCTTTTAACCTTTTTTTTTTCATCCTGTTCTTTTGCACACTTTCATTTGTTTCCACTAAATATTTAATATACATTTACATTGTGGTTTAAGCCAGTAAGAATACAATTTGGCTGGCTAAATTCCAAATTGCAAGTCAATCCCCATTTCTTCAGTATCCTTATAAATACCTAATGTGGTCGGAAAATTCGGCGTAAGACGTTTCTGCCGTAAAAATTTAACTAACAGTTTGGTGACCTTATCAACCAACTGGTTAGAGGAAGGTAATTTCTTTAAAATTAAGCTTTCTAACTGACAGTCTGCTTGTGTGCTTACCTTCATCTCTGATGTTGTCTTTAGCAAATTTGTGTTGTAATATTAGATGGAGGTAAAAGAAAGGCCAAGCTCTCTCTCTCTATCCTAACTAAAAGAAGTGGATTTATAGTTCCAGACGAGTATAAATTTCTAGAAAATGGTGAGCAGTTTTTATTATACAGTAGTGATGAAGAAGGGAGAATTTTAGTGTTTGGTTACCACGAACCATGGGCTCACTGCCCGATGCCTCCTTTACTATCTTCTTCCACCTTTCTTTGTCCAGTACACAGTGTCGCAGTTTCTGTATACCCATTCCACACCAGTCCTTTATGTCGTCTATCCATTCTCTGTATGGTCTACCTCTTCTGTTCACACCATCCATAATACCAAACATGAATGTCTTTATCTTCTGGTCCTCACTCATTCTGCAGATGTGTCCAAATAATTGCAGCTTCCATTTGCTAATCTTCTGCATTAGATTCTCCTTTGGTTGTATCTTCCAATAGAGCTCTTCATTTGTGACTTTCTGTACCCATCCTATTCTTAGAAACTTCCTGTAACAAGTTATTTCAAATGCCAAAATTCTTTTTACATGATTTCTTATTAATTACCCATGTTTCAGATTCATACAGCACACTGCTAAAGATGCATGTTTCCAGTACTCTTAGTTTTGTTTGCAGGCTGATCACTTTACTTTTCCGGATGTTATCCATGACCTTCGGATTTGTTCTTCCCTTTGCAGTCCTGATCTTGTTTCTTTTTTACAGTCCAAATCACACATCATTTTACTTCCCATACTACATTTTCTATATCAATTCCATCCACTTGTATCTTTTGTTTCATGATCTTCTCACCAAATACCATTGTTTTTGTTTATACAAGTTCATAATAAGTCCAAATCTCTTCCCTTCCTCATTTAACAGTTTCAGTGTTTTTTGTAGTTCTCTTTGGTCTTCTTCAATATTAACGTCATCTGCAAATCTCAGATTCTTAATTCTCATCCCATGCACTGATATTCCTTTTGCATTCTTCCTTCATTTTATCCATTGCTCTTTCTAAACGTGCAATGAAAATGCTTAGTGATATTGGGTCCCCCTGTCTAGTACCTCTGCTTGTTCTAAACCATTTTCTCAAATTATCACCTGTTCAGAATGCAGTTGCAGCATTCTGATTTTTATTTTAGTTGTTTGAAGTTCCTCCCATGTTCCTGGACCACTGCTTAAGACTGGTTGAGCCTTCCTAATGAGGGATTAAGTACTATATCCTATGACTGTAGCCTGTATGTTCACAGGGCTGGTTTGTTTGCTTCCAGGATGAAAAACCCTAGATAAACTGTGGGAAAAACCCTGCTATCCCTTCTGATAAACATCTTTTAATATAGCTATTAGTTTTCTATCAATCCCATAGGATTCTAGCACTGCTAATGTCACTTTCTGGTCGATACTGTCAAATGCCTTCTCAAAATCAACAAAGCAAGTATATATGTTTTTTCCCCCCTAACTTTCTCTGCAATTAACTGCATTGTCAAAATCTGTTGAATTGTAGTTCTATCTTTTCTAAATCTTGCTTGTTCATCTGCAATGTATGCTTCCAATTGTGTTCCCAATCTTTCTGTCAATATCATCACTTTACCAAGATGACTCAGGCAATTGTTCTATCATTTTTACATTCTAGCCTATTTCCATGTCACTAATATCGATTTCACCCACTACTCTGGCATTTTCCTTTCTTTCCATACCATATTACACAGTTGGTGCATTCCTGTCATCATACTTTTACTACCATATTTAATCATTTCTCCAGTGATGTTATTACAGGACTCTTGTTGTGTTTTAGCCGTCCTGTTGCTTTTTCTACCTCTCTTCTTAAAATATTCATATCATACTCATTACCTGATGGTGATATCTGCTTCAATTCTTCAGTCAGTTTCCCAATGCTATCTAAATCTAGTTTTTCTTCATATAACTCATTACAGTATGTCCATCGCTGTACAATTTTATCTTTATTCATCAATACACTGCCTTTTTCATCTTTAACTGGGGTCTGTTTTGGTTGCCACCTTCTATTAATGGTTCTAATAATTTTGTACACCTCCCTAGTTTTATGCTCTCCATAGTACTGTTCTATATTATTGCATCGGAATTCTAACCATTTCATCTTATCCATTCTAACTGCTTTTTCACCTCATTACACTTTCTTCTATGTTGCTCCTCTATTTGTTCAGATGTATCCCTTCTTCTCTTCAACATTATTTTCTCCTGTATTAACTTCAGTGTTTCCTGTCTAATCCGTTTCTTCTTGATCTTCTCTTCTTCTGGTACTGTTTCTTCAACTGAATCTTCTATCGCCTTCATTACTCCTTTCACTTTTAGATTTTCTTTGTCCACACTTTTAAGTTTCTCCTCTAACACTGTTCTGTACCTTCTTCCTTTTTCTGCTTCACTTATTCTTCAGGTGTCTCTTCGTTTCTGATGATGGGGTTTATATTTTCTTTTTAATTTCAACTTCATGTTTGCAATCGCTAAACTATGATCCGAGTCCTTATCTGCTCCTTGAAAAGTTCGACACTGCTGTAGTGATGTCATCCATCTTCTTTTAATCATAATCATTGATTATGTTCTTGGTTTTCCTATTATTTGATCACCGCACCCATTTTCTACACTACTTTTGCTGGAACTTGTGTTACAGATCATATCTCGTCCACAGCAAATTCTAACATTTTTTCACCTCGTTCATTTCTTTCTCCAAAACCATATTTTTCCATGACACTTTTCCAACCATCATTATCTATTCTGAATTTGGCATTCTAATCTCCTTCGATAATTAGTACATCTTGCTCTGGTATTGTTTCTATCCTCATCTGTGCTGTCAGATGTGGGTGCATATATCTGGACTATTGATATTTTAAATGGTTTTGCTTGAAATCTTGCCACTATGATTTGTTCATTGACTGATTTGTAGCCTAACAGTGCCTCTAGCGCATTTGTTAAGAAGGAAGCCAACTCCTGCTGCATGCTTGGTGTTGTGCCCTGACCATCTGACTTTGCATCCATTTATCTCTCCTGATCCATTGCATCTCCACCAATCCTAGTATATCACACCGATATCTCATTTCCTCACGAAGTAATTCTAGTTTTCCTGACATCCAAAGTGTCCGTACATTCCATGTTCCTATTGATATTAGTTCTGTTAGTTTCTGTTTCCTTTCGGTATCCCACTTTACGCTCCAACCCCAATTGCTCGATTGGTAGCGCGGACCTTTGTGATCCAGTTGATGTTTGAGCCTGCATGTTGTAGCTATTGATCGTATAGGCATCAGATAACAATCATGTTTTTTCTTTACAGTCAGAGCAGCGATACTTATCTGACCGACCCTCCTCCTTTATCCAGGCTTGGGACTATCATGAGACTCCTAAGGATTCCATGGCGGCTTTTTACTTTGCCTCCTGGCAAATCAGAATTAACTTACAGCAAATTATTCAGTGCCTTAAAGGGCTTACGTTCATCATTATATCCCGAAACATTAATGATTGACTTTGAGAAAGCAACTATCAACATTTTTTCTAACATATTGACAACAACAACAACTATAACAGGTTGCTTGTTTCGTATGGCACAAAATCTTTATCGCAACATTGTTGCCATTGGTTTGAAGTTACGCTATCAAACAGAAGCTAAATTCAACATGAAAATTAAATGCTTCAAGCATTAGCTCCTCCGTAGCACAACTGGAAGAATGACCGTACGTTGCACCATTCGATTGGTAAAGGCCTAAGTTCGATTCTCGTCATGGCGAGAAGAATCTTTTTATGGATGTTTTCAATCGAAGGTGAGTTAGCTGATCTCATACGAGGTAGCAGGGCTTTTTCTCCCGGAAACTTGGGTTTTTCATACAAACAAATCAGTTATACGAAGACAAGAGTCTTCGGACTCCTTGGAGGCGTCACGAATAATAATAATAATTTCTTCCAGTGAGCAATGTTACGGATGGATTTGTTGAACTGATGATCTGCAGCAAAAAGTTAATTATTTATGCAGCATCTCTTTTAATTTGCACAATTTTTAAATGAATTCATTATGTTATGTCACTGACATTCACCTTAATAAAGATTTTGATCTTTAGAGGTACCTGTGGCATAGTATATTTATTAATAAAACACGTAAAGGCCACAGTAATAACTTTTAATTAATAAAGGTACAAATATTTCGTGCTGAAATTAACAGCACATCTTCAGTGTCATGCAAACAGTTAAAGATTCTTTTAACTGTTGGCATAACACTGAAGATGTGCTGTTAATTTCAGCAAGAAATATTTGTACCTTTATTAATTAAAAGTTATTACTGTGGTCTTTATGTGTTTTATTAATAAATTAATAAAGATTTGCCTTTTTAATGATTTTATAATACCCTTTATCATCCATTGATTATTTACAAAAATTAATGCAAAATGTCTTACCGCATAAATGTTTATGGTGAATTTTCCTAGAACCAGATACCTAAAGGTGCGCACCATGAGAGAGTCGTGATTAGACATTAGGTCAGAATCCCCAGTCAGTTTTCCTCATCTTTTAATGGGCTATGTTAGGTCTCATCCAAGTTATCTAGCTTTGACTCTTAAGCATCCCTGTTAAATCTGTAGAAAACATTGATTGATTCAGCCAGAGAGACATGTGGTGAGGTTGCCTGCAAGGATAAAAAAATCAGATATCTCTGGTGGATTCAGGAAGTTAAAGAGGCAGTGATGGAAAAGAAGAAGAAGGAAGCATATGAAATGTCCCTGCAAATAAGTCATTTTGTGCTCTTAGAGAATACAGAGACAAATGTAAGAAAGCTAAACACTAGGTAAAACTAGTTAAACAAAAGTCATGGGAAGACTTTGTTTAACTAGTCTTCCCATGACTAGTTAAATAAATTGGTAAGAACATAGAAAATAAATATCAAGAAGCTGGCAAGCTATTCTGGAGGTTTTCTTGAAGAAGCTCAAAAATGGAGGAAAGAGTGCTGTAAAAGGAATTAGAGATGATAAAGGTGACATGAAAACTGGAGAAAAAAGATATCTTTGATGTATGAAGTAATTACTTTGAAAGACTGCTAAATGAAACAAGCAATGATGGTAGAAAATGCCCAACAGGGATGCAGTGAGAAATATATATCCATACTTAAAGTAAAAAAAGTCATCAAAAGTATGAAGTGTGGAAAGGCAGCTGGAGTAGATGAAATTTGGGCAGAAATGATGGAGGTATAAAAGTTTCACAGTGGCTACATTGTATAATTCAGAAGGCTTGGTCAGAGTTTGATTTGTAGATGACTGGAGCAGAGCTCTCATAGGTAGCTATCTATAAAAAAGGAAATAAAATTGAAAATTACAGAGGTATTTACTACTGAGTGTTCCTTATAAGATTTATGCAAGTATACTTGAAAAACTGCTAAGAAAAATTGTGGAAGGGAAGCTTGGTGAAGAACAAGCTTGATTCTGACCAAAAATCCAGCCAAATGTCAGAATCAGGTTTTCTGATTAAGACAAATAGTTGAGAAATCTTAGAATGTAACAAGGATTTGTATTTAAATTTTGTCAATCTGGAAAAGGCATATGACAAGGTGCCAAGAGGAAAGCTCTTCAAAATACTTCAGTTATATCGTATAAATGGGACATTATGTCAAGCAATGCATAGTCTTTATTTAAGCTGTAAGTCAACAATTAGAATTGACAGAAATACAGGAAGATGGTTTTAGGTAAAATCAGATTTGCAACAAGAGTTCACATTATCTCCTCTGTTTTTCATCATGTATTTACTCATTTGCATACAGACATTTGACAAACAATTGCTAGGATGTATTCCAACAATTTGATACTTGGGTTTATTATTATTATAAAAAACCTCTATGGAGTCAAAGACTCATCATGGAAGGCCCACTGTTATACACACAGTTTATCATACCGCACCTTAAATATATTCACTGTCTCTACGCTCACCACACTCTCCATGCAAAAACCTGCTCCTTGCTCTCACCCTCCTTATACAGCTTCCAGGAATGACCTCTAGTTCTATTCCTATCTTCACCCATTCTGTGCAAAACCTCCCCGAAATTGACTGGTAATAACCTCTTAACAGCTTATATGTCTTAATCATATCCTCTCTCTCTCTCTCCTCCTCCTATCCACCAATTTCTGCAAATTGCATTTTGTCAATCTCTTTTCATATTCAAAATTCCAGAGACCAGAAACCACCTTAATCACTAGTCTCTGAACGTTTTCCAACATATCTTGACCTTTTTGAAAACCAGGTGACAAAATCTGTGCACAATAATCCATATGTGGCCCGATACAAAGGAATTGTAACATCCTTACTTCTACAAGTCAGTGCCGTCCACATCATTCCCATTATCTGCTGTGTTGTCCTCACCATTTTTGTAATATGTCCCTGAAATTTTAAATCCTTGTCTACAATTACTCCCAGATCTTTCATTTCCTCTACCAATTCCAAGATATTTCCACCAATTGCGTATTCTATATCCCATCTCTGCTTACCAAATTTCAAAATCTTGTATAGAAAGAATTTTGTATAAAATTCTTATATACCGATTTTACTTGAGAAAGAAAGTCAACACAAAATACTTGTAGTTTAATTAACATATTTTCATAAGTATTTTATGTAATCTGGTAAAATATCAGAATGAATTGTTAAATTATTTAACCACCAATATGTAATCTGTAAAAATATTTGAATTAATTGCTAAGTTATTTGACTGCCAATATTGTACAAACAAAGAGATAGCCCAGACAGAATTAGAATGTATGCCTGAGGCTATAACCAGGTGCGAAGGTCAGCAAGTTACGGAGTTTTCCCACCATGACTCGGCGATTTCGTAGGGGGGGGGGGTACCCCGAAGAACTTCTGGGGAAGTCGATCTAAAGAAGTTCCAAGGCTGTCAAGGGAGAATAAAAAGGAAGGCACTCTGCTCCTTGCTCTTTTTAGTTTAGCTTGGCTCTTGCTCTGGCTGTCTCTGTTCCTGACTTATTCTGGTGTTGCTTTGACGAAGATTCCCGTATCCAACCATTCCAAGGATGAGGAAAGTTATCCCACTAGCAGTATGTCGACGATGATAGGAGATATGTAACAGCGGCATCAGCCTGTTCCAGAAAGTTCTCTCACAAAGTTACTTAAATGATCTCCAAGAATGCCGTATCATCACTGCCGTGGAATAATGTCTGTTTGCAGTTCTAATGGGAAAGAAGAAGGTTATATTCGTGATCTCTAGGATCGTGGAAGCTGAACTGGCTGAGAAATGTATCAAGTAAGATTATTGTACGGCAGGGACGATACAGTATTCCTATCATCGTCGAAATACTGCTAGTGGGATATCTTTCCCACTAGCAGTGTGTATGAAACTAACCACGTGTCTGACATATATGTGAACGTAAATATTTGTCATTGTCTCTAAGCTAAAGGCTAGAAGTACTGATTTAAGTAAAAACCAGACACATGCATTGCTTTGTTACTTGACAGAATTGATAAGAGCCTGATAATTTGATATGTATGAAATCTTTTCTCTTTTAATTTGTAATTACTATGTCTTGGTATGAATAAATTGTTTTGTTTGTTAAAAAACTTGCCTGATTTTGACCAACCAATGCACTTCTCATAAAAAGGTAGAATCTCTGTGTCCGTAAAGTTAAAGATAGCCACAGTTAATATAAATAAATTTTTAAAGATCAGTTTGAGAGAAAGCCAGTTAGTTAGATAAAGGAATTGGCTCCAGCTAGAGGCAGTTCCTAAATCTATACTGCACACTCGTTAAAGTAGCATAGTTACAACCTTGAGGGGGGGGGGATAAATTGTAGACTAAAAGATTAAAAGGTGATAAGACTAGACCAAGCAATGATATTACAACTTAGACTACGACTGACAAGAAGTTAAATAAGATAAGAAATAGTATCGAATATATTTCGAATCAAGTAATACAATAAAAAATTAAAGAAAACAAAAATCATTATTTTTACATTACTCTTTGCAACACTGAATTTACATCCCCACTCATTTACCCATTCAACCAGCATATTCAAGTCCTTTTGCAAAGCTACAGCATCCGCCCTACTCCTGATAGCTCTTCCCAACTTTGCATCATCTGCAAATCGCCATTCAGACCTCTCCAAATATCATTTACATACAAATTAAACAGCAATGGACCCAAAACAATCCCTTGGGGATACACCACTAGTAACTTTCCTCTTCTTGGGTATCGCTCTTCCATAGACAACTCACTGATACCTATCAGACAGCCAATCACCAATCCAGCGAACTAATCTACTGTTCAGCCCCATCCGTTCCAGTTTATTTGTTAGCTTGTCATGTGGCAATTTATCAAACGCCTTTGCAAAATCTAAATATACCACTGTATATGCAACACCCTTATCCAACGCATTTGTCACTTTATTATAAAAAGTAAGCAGATTGCTAAAGCACGATCTTCCTTTAGTAAATCCATGCTGGCTGCCATAGAGTATTTTTATGTTGTCAACCCAATTCTGAATCTTGTCCTACTAACTTCTCTAATACCTTGACCACAACTCCAGACACACAGACTGGTCTATATTTCAAAGCCCTACTCTTTTCACCCCATTATGAAATGAAACAATTTTACCTTTTTTCACTCTTTTGGAACTTGACCGAGTAAGAGACTCATGTCGAAAAGATATGCAAAAGCTGTTGTTAACTCTCTGGAACATTCCCTCAATCCTCAATCAAAAACATTCCCCTTGATGTGAAATAGCATCAAGTCCCACAGCCTTATTTACATGAAATCTATTCAATTCCTCATACACCTCCTGTTCACTTGCTAGCAGTTCCTCCTTCTTTCCCACTGCTTTCAAGTTCTGAATGATATTGCATTCATAAGAATGATATACATTCATAAATTGCTCATTAAATATCTCAAGTATATCCTCTACAGCGGTTATCATTCCTCTGTTTTCACCAATCAGTCCCATCCTACTATAACACAGTCCAACACAATTTTTGCTGACTTTTATATGAGACTTGTTTTTTACTGATTTGGGTTCACTGATTTCAAATATCAAACCCATTTTTCTCTATCACATCAGGTTTTTCCTCTATGGCATTTTCTTTTTGCTAATTTGTAAGTTTTTGATAGTTTTAAGGAGGCAGTACTATTTAGAGGATCAAAAAATTGATTTTTTAATATTATTTTCTGAAAGTATGTACTTTTAAAAATCTGTTCCTAACTTTTTATCAAGAAATTCGAAAAATTCCCAAAGATATAGCCTATTATTCAAAGTGGTGCGCAGATCAGAATCGAAGCGCTCACCACTCTTGCTTGTTAGTAAACGAATAAATGCATAAGAACCTGCAATGGCACGTACTGGCGCTTTGAATGCTAGAGAGGCCAATAATTAGATACATAACTACTTAACAATATTCATTAAAAATTACAAGGATATTTATAAAAAAATAACAATTTTACTTACACATGAGTTTCAGGGAATAAATTTTTGTTTGTAGCAATTTCTGCTGTGTGTTCTGTTTTGGCAATCCCTTTGAATACTCCAACAGTAGTCAGCCATCATGAGAATCCCATCTTCCTTGGTACCGATCTTCCATAGTTTTTAAGTCTTGATGAAATCTTTCACCTTGTTCATCGCTTACAGCACCTAAATTCTCAGGAAATCTATCAAGATGACTGTATAGGAAATGAAGCTTTATGCTCACGTTGCAACCTAGGTGCTGGAAATTTTCAAGCATTGTTTCCACTAGATCTTTGTAATTGCACGTTTTTTGTTTCCAAGAAAATTATTCGCAACCATCATAAATGAAGTCCAGTCCTCTTTCTCAATTTCGTTTATAGAGTTGATGAAATTTGGGTCTCTCGTTAAAGTTCTAATTTGCGGTCCATCAAATACATTGGCTTTAATTTTTTCATAATTAAGTCGTGGAAATTTTTCACATATGTATTGGAAACAGTCACCTTGTAAATCTAAAGCTTTAACATACTGCTTCATAAGACCTAGTTTGATGTGTAGAGGTGGAAAAATGATTTTTTTCTCTGTCAATTCAAGGTTGATTTATAAGATTCTGTTCTCCAACATTTATGGATATTCTAAGAGGCCAATGTTTCTGACTCCAGTGTTGGTTTCTAGCTCGACTATCCCAGAAGCATAGAAAACACGGAAACTTTGTATATCCTGTTTGAAAGCCAGGTAAAATGTTCACCATTTTAAGATCCGCACAGATGATCCAGTTAATGTCTGTATATTTTAATAACTTCAGAACCTTTTTAATGTCCTCATATGTTTCCTTTAAGTGGACTGAATAGCCAATAGGAATTGAGCCATATACATTCCCATTGTGTAGTAAGACACACTTGAGACTTCTGCTTGAACTGTCGATAAATAAACGCCACTCATTTGGATGATATTGTACAACACTCATTTCAGTTAGTAAACCTGACACATTGTTACAGTAAACAAACCCACACTCGTGTTTAAAATATTGTACAAGATTACTTTCCCTGCTACGATAAAAAGTTATCTTTGTATCTTGCTCCAGTAAGTTTTTTTTCATTTAATCTTGAAGCTAACAATTCCGATGATTCCTTTGATAGGCCCAAATCTTTTACTAAGTCGTTCAATTCCGCTTGAGTAAAACGTTGTGGCCCAGAACTAGAAATTAAATTTTCATTGTCTAAATCAACATCCGGGTCTTGCTCCTCAAGAACATCTGGCATATCCCGAACATGCTCGTTCTCAAGTAAAGGAAGTCCTTTATAAATTGGCATGGCTGTTTCATTGGAATGAGCAACTGGCCGAATTGCTGAGTCGAGATTTGGATACACAATTTTTTTCTTATTCTTCTTATTATAACTAGAAGTCTGAACTAAACAAAAATAGCAATCATCTACATGATTTTTCGGTTCATGCCAAATCATTGGAATGCCAAAAGCTAATTTTTGACGAATCAAACCCACATCTTTCCTACCAAAGGGTACTACTGAGCTACAGACTCTAACGTTTTTGTTTTAACAGCTCATAATAATTAGGAGTGTAATATTCTATGATCTTGCACATAATTTGTTATTATGTGTAAGCCCCCGTTTTATATATTGATTAGGCTACCACTGTTGCTCTGTTATTAATGGGTAATATGAATTTGATCTCTGGCTATGTAAAATAGTATCTAGCTTTGATGTGTGTTTTTTTTTTTTTTTTTTTTCACCATTAGAGGTCAGGTCAGTATAGTAATGTGTGACCAGATTAGTGTTATTTTGGCTTGCTACTTGAATTGTAATGTAATTTGTTTCTCTGAGTATATGTGTATTTTCCAGACAACTTTAATATAAAGATCAAAACATTGCAAAATTGCAGATATTACTCTTAACATGGTAGTAGGCTCCATAATTTTACTAAAATGTATGCTGGTCACAGTGTCACATTAAAAGGAAATAACTACAAAACTCACTAAAATATCATTGAAGAGCTTATTACTGCTATTATTCAGGCCTCCATGGTCAAAACACTCATCACAGGTGGTCCTTCCTAAGAAACACAAAGTCTATCAAGACTAATCTTGGGAAGTCTCTCCTAGAAAACACAAAATATATCATACAACTCCTTAAACTCATTGACTGTTCTAGCTCTCACCACTCTATCGGGCAATGTTCCATTGTTCAACCACCCTCCATGCAAAGAAACCATTCCTCACCCTCTTGCTCACAGTTTCCCTTCGTAACTTCCAGGAATGGCCCCTTGTCATCACTCCTTCCTGCTGTTCAACCCAGCGAAAGAACTCCCGAGTGTCAACTTTGTAACCACCTCTCAACAGTTTAAAAGTCTCAATCATATCACCTCTCCTTCTTCTATCCACGTAGGGTCTTATACAATGGAATGATCTCTTTTATCTCTGCAGGTCAGCATCCTTCTCAGGATTGCAGCAATCCTCTGCAATCCTTAACCACCTTTGCAATATGTCCCCTAAATTTCAGGTTTCTATCAATCATCAATCTCAGATCTCTTGTCTCCCCTACTTCCTCCAGTATAGCTCCTTCCATAGAGTATGCAGTGTTCCAAACCTCAAGACCTTACATTTTGCTGCATTAAACCAACTCTCATTCATTTGCCCATTTGTCTAGCTTATTCAAATCCACTTGCAGGGCTTCCACATCTGCACTATTACTAATAACCCTTCCCAGCTTCGCATCATCTGCAAACAACTGAATATCCCCCTGCAATCCCCTGACAATGTCATTGATATAAAGGTTAAACAATATAGGTCCCAGTATTGGTCCCTGTGGGACCCCACTTGTAACCATCTACTTCCTTGAAGCTGCCCCACCATACACAACTCTCTAATACCTATCAGACAGCCAATCCTAAATCCAGTTGATCAACCTGACATCCAGACCCATGTGCTGCAACTTAAATATCAGCTTATCATGTGGCACACTGTCAAATGCCTTCGCTAAGTCCAAGAAAATGGCAGTATATGCCTTTCCCTCATCTACTGCTCTTGTAACTTTATTATAAAAGGCTAACATATTGCTAAAACAAGAGTGTCCCTTCACAAATCCATGTTGACTCTCACAGATAACATCGCCCTCATCTGCCCAATGCTGCATACGGTCCCTCACTAATTTCTCCAAGATCTTAACAACTACTGATGACACAAACTGGCCTCTAATTAGACACTTCCAGTCTGCTACCCCCCCCCCCTTATGCAATGGCACTATATTACCTTCATTCCATTCCCTGGGCACCTTTCCTGCAGCTAGACTTTCATTGAAAAGCCAGGTCAAAGGCTCTGTCAGTTCTTTAGCACATTCTCTCAAAACTCGTGTTGAAATACTATCCAGTCCCACTGCTTTACTGACATCCAGAGTACTCAATAGAACACACACACTCTTCTCCTGCACCTCTAAACCTGGAACCTGCCTATCCCTCTAGTATTAAATCTTACTCCTTCAGGATGAAATACTCCAATAAAGTATTCATTGAACAATTCCACTGTCCTCTGCATCAGCCACTCTATTCCCATTTTTATCCCACAATGTCAATCTTTCACAGTCATTTCTCCTCCTACTGGCCACATAACTAAAAAATTCCCTAGGATTTTCTTTGGATCTTAGGGCCAATTTCTTCTCATATTCCAGCTTCACCTTCCTTATCATACTAGTCACTCTCCTGGCCTGCCTCTTATATTCTTCATGCATCTGCTCTTCACCTGTCTCCTTATATCTTTTCCATATCTCTTTTTTGCATTCAGTTTCTGTTTAATATTGTTTGTCATCCACTTTACTCCAAATTGTGTCCTCTTCTTCACTTGTAGAATACAGCTTACTATTGATGCTATGAAATATTCCCTCACAATTTCCCAAGCACTAATGATATCCTGTCCTTCCAATCCCCTTCCCCCATGAAACGTCCCCAAGTTGACGTCTAAGACTATTATAATCGCCTGCCTTATAATTCCACATGCGTTCCCGTCTCTTTGATACTCCTGCATGTCTACTCATCTGCCAAGTCGAAACCATAGGGTCACTCTCTCCAACTGGTGGGAGAGATGTCATCTCAGTTATTATCAACTCTTCTGATGCTATGACCAAATCCAAAACTCTTGAACCTCTTGTTCCCTCTATTACATGTTGCCTCAAGAATTCTAGAAATTCCATTCCCTTATTGCTACATGCATCTTCCTCTCCCCAATTTATACTGTTGTAGTTAAAATCTTCAATTTTTTTCTGTTATTATTACACTTGAAAGAAACAGATCAGATAGAATAAATTTATATAATGACAGGAATGGGCATTATCATGGAAATGATTACGAGAACGATTTTGACTTTGTGTTCTTAGAGTTCATACCCATCAAACATGTGCAAAGATGTCAACATGTATAAGGCACTAGAGAATAGAAATCTGCAAGTTGTTCTACTATGTCATGCATTCTGCAGACAAGAGTATGCAAAAGAACATGCAGCTTGTTGTCTTGATCAGTATGTTGGGACCTCTGATTGTTGGCATTAGTAAGACCTAGTTATCAGATTGAGACATACTTAATGGTATTGAGCTTAAAGGGTATAGTATTTTAAGAAGGATAGACAGGATAGGAGAGGAGGAGGCATCTTGCTAATATTAGATGACTTGAATCCATCAAGTGTTGAGAACAATGATGACAATAATGGTAACAGGTTTTCATGGGGAAGTGAATTTGAAGCCATCTAGTGTGAGATGGAATCTAACAAGATCAGTTACATAGTGGGGTGTTGTTACAAACCTAGTGGATTGGTTGATTGTTGTGAAGAAATGCATCACCAAATTGAGACAATGGGTTTAAAAAGGGTAATCATAATGAGGAACTTTAATTATCCAAACATTGATTTGGTAGCAGTAAAATCTCATGAGAAGAATAAAATTGAATTTATTGAGCTGTTGCAACATAACTTCCTCAAGCAGCATGTGGCTGAAGGAACATGTGGTCAAAGAGTGCTAGATTTTATTATAGTGTCAGGTGGTGTCTTAGTTAAAGACGTAATTATTCTGCATCTCGTTGGTGACAGTGCCCATGCGTTACTCACATGGGAAGTGACTTAAGTTTATGAATGTTCCATTCAGAAAAGGTTACGTGCTGAACTACAAAGCAGGAAATTATGACCAACTGAGGAGTATACTGAGTTCATTGGAATGGTATCGGTTGCTGGATAGGAAAAATATCGACAGTGCATAGGAAGCATTTAAAAATACTTAAACAATGCAATATCAAAATTATTATTACTGGTATCTCCATTGAGTTGGTAGACTCATCGTGGGAGATCCAAACTATCAAAACAATATCTATCACACCTCTTCTTGAATTCATTTACAGATGAAGAACACTCATCTGAGTCAGGCAATGCATTCCACTCATTCACCACCCTCCAAGCAAAAAATGTAGTTCTCACACCCTTGTTAACCACACTTTTCCTTAATTTCCAGGGATGACCTCTTGTTCTTCCATCACTATCACACAACTGAAATATTTCCCCTGAATCAATCTTATAAAAACCTTTTATTAACTTAAATGTTTCTATCATATCCCCTCTTCTTCTTCTTCGTCTATCAACACACCTTTGCAATCCACAAGCTCTCAATCTATCAGTGTAGGGAGCATTTTTTTTATATCACTCACCAACTTAGTCACTCTCCTCTGAACCCGCTCCACAACCTCCTCATCTCCAAGAAATCCAGGTGACCAGACTCAAGCACAGTAATCCAAATGTGGAAGTATCAGTGCCTTATAAAAGAGGATAATAATCTCTTTATCTCTGGATGTTAGTGTGTTTTTCAATAACCAAGTAATCCTATGTGCAATCTTGGACACCTCTGAACTTCATCTCCCTATCCACCAACAACCCCAATTCCCTAGCCTCATCAATCTCTTGGAGTACTGTTCCATCAATGTGGTACACAGCTGGTAATCTTTTAATCCCAAAATGCATAACTTCATAATTTTCCACATTGAACTGACATCTATTACCTTTTGCCCATTTTGCCAGATTGATTTTTTTATTGCACTACCCAACTTTGCAACATCAGCAAACAACTGAATATCTCTCCTAAAGCCATTTCCTAAATCATTTATATACAAATTACATAATAACCGCCCAAGCACAGAAACCTTTGACATAAGGTATGGGAATCCTACGGACTTCCCATAGGATTTGCCTAGGGCATTAAAATGGAATCCTAATTTTTTGAGTTGTTTTTTGAGATGATTTTTTGAGTTGTTTTTTTTGGATTATATCCATTTTGTATGGATGTATTTTCGATTGTTTCCAATTCTTGGATTAAAGATTCTTCAGAGGACCAGAATCCACAACGAACTGAAATCCTAATTAGGCATCATTTATGTTACAAATAGAAAAGTTTTTATCTAGTAAAGCTAAAAAAAAAAAAAAAAAAACCTAGACATAAGAAAAAAAAAGAGTCAAGATTTGAATCAAGAATGATGTCGTGTGCTCTGGTTACTAATGATTTAATGATGCCAAATTTTTGAAATGGATGATGAGCCAAAGAATTGTGAATGTAGTGACCTGAAAATGTCGACTTATGATAGATAGAAGTGGAGATAGAATCATCTTTTTTTCTTTGGATGTGTACATCCAGGAAGGCGATACACTGTGCAGATTTTTTTTCTAGCGTGAATTTGAGGCGAGGATGAAGAAGGTTGGTTTTATCTAGAAACAAGTGTAGTTCCAGATTTTTAGTTTAGGATGTCCCTAAATTCTGGGAGATTGTCATCCTAAATTATGTAAAATAATTTATATATGTTATCTCATTTTAACGTAATTTTTTTTGTTCTGTAACATGCTACTGCATACATGGAAGGATTCCATTGTAAGCATGCATCCTAACTGTATGTGATTCCTAGTATTGTTTGAATTAACCGTACTGACATTGCCCTATGATAATACTTAGGACGAAATATTTACTTATTAAAAAATCTTATTGTTGTGGTTACGTGTGTATGTTTAGTCATGGCTATTCCTTTGACTGGGTCATATAATTTGAGTCTCAGAACAGGGAAGATTCCACAGGAATGGAAAGAATGCATGTAATCCCATTGTGCAAGGGTGGTGCAGACACCAGTGTATCCAACTATCGACCAATCAATGTCTCGGGAGTGACAGTGAAGCTTTTAGAAAAATTGTTTAGGACTTGCATTCAGAAATGGGTTGACAATGAATCTCTACTTTGCAATGAACAGCATGGGTTTACTAAGGGAAGTTCATGTTTTAGCAGTTTGCTCACATTCTATAATAATGTTACCGTTGAACTAGAGAAGGGTAATGGATATTCCATGATACTTTTGGATTTTTCTAATGCTTTTGATAGAATACAGCATGGAAGACTGTTTCATAAATTGGAGATTATGGGTTTGGATTAAAAATATTAGCGTGGGTAACAGGAAGGCTGACTGACAGATATCAAAAAGTGGTATATGCAGGATATGAGTCTGCAAAATTTAAGATAACTAGTGGTGTACTGCAAAGATTAGTCCTTGGTCCACTGTTATTCAAACTGTAAATTAATGATATTGAGAAGGATTTGACAGACGACATACAGCTATTTGCTGCTGATGATGATGATACAAAGATAGGTAGATAATCAAAAATACTGCTGTTATGCAGTACTTGCAGAATAATTTGAAGAGGTTGGAATTGTGGTGGGCATGGTAAAATGGATGTCAGTTCAATGTCGGTAAATGCAAAGTCATCATGCACTTTGCCGTGATTAGATATCCAATATCATATTATATTGGTGGAAATATGCTAGAAGAAACCAATCAGGATAGGGATCTTGGAGTGCAAATTGAAGTTCAGGGGGCCATATAGCAAAGATTGCAAATCAATGCAAAAGGTAATTGCAATACTGAAACGAACACTTTCACATATAATGGTAAGAATGTTATTTTGCCTCTTTAATAAGATCTTATTTGGTCTATTGTACTCAAGTCGTGCCTCCTGGTTTTCGTTGTGATTCTGATTCAGTGGAGAGAGTGTTACAAGTTATTTCAGGATTGTGGAAAACTGATTATGAATATAGATTGAGAATTTCTAGACTGCAGACACTCTCAAACAGGAGAATGGAGGGGGGGGGGGTGATGTGATTGAGACTTATTCTGAAAAGGTCATATACACAGGACTTCAGTTGATGGAATTTTTCAATTTGTGGAGGGTGGGAAAGGACAGAGAGCATCCTTGGAAGTTGAGAATGAATTCCGCTAAGAAAAGGTGAGGGGTAAATTGTTCTCTGATAGGGTGGTGTGTGATTGGAATTGATTTGCCATTAGATTTTTTATGTGCAAGCAGTGTGAGTGAATTCAAGGATAAATATGATAGCTGGTGAGTGTAGTATGTGGCCTCGCTTGATGAGTCATTGCCTCTTGAGGTCTCTCTTAATAATAAATTTTATTAATCAGCTGACTTGTTTTGTGAAAATTCTTGTTCCGCATCATCAAGAGAAATACATGGATAAACTAAAACCAGGTTATTACGTGCATAATGAAATATTTATAGAAAAGAATTACAATGTAAAATGCCTAATTGTAATGATGATGTTTGCTTGTTTGTGGTCTACTGAACTGATAGTAACTGCATGGTTTCATGTTGAATTAAATAAGACCAGACTTCATGTACAATCATCTTTTTTTCCCCCCCACTGTTTAGGATGTTTAATTATTTCAGCTGATTCCTTGAATGCCCTTGATTAAAATCTTTAATCTACGTGGAGCATTTTAGTTTACTGCTGTAATACTTGATGTTTGATTTCAATTATATATGCTGCTAGTCCTGATTTGTGTTTCCTTTGCTTCTCTAAGTCCTCCACGTGTTTGGTTTAGCATGTGTTTCTCCCGACCTGCCTGTTTGTCCTATGTAGTGCAAACCACAGGTACAGTTGATCTTGTAGACAACAGGTATCCTGTGAGGTTGATGGCAAGGTTTCAGAAGATTAAGCTCTTGTTCAGTGAGTAAAAAGTCACCTCTATTGTTGACATAGGAGGCATGTTATTTGGATGTGACTGATGGTATATATATATAAGGAAGAATTGTTCCTCTAAAGCCTTGTTTTTCATGTTAATCTGATTTTTTATGAGATAGACATAGAAATTTGTTGACTAATAGTATGTTGTAATTGTTCTAGGGTAGGTAGGATTGTTCTTAAGTAGTCAAGATTTTTGTTTCTTTTATCTATATTTGTGGAGACTGGTAAGATCTTTCATGTAGGAAACGAATGATGCCTACTTTTTTGTTCAGTGGTGATGGGATATGACATGCAGATATCCTGCTATTTTGTTGGCTTCCTATATGCACTGAAAAATTGAGTGGGCTCTAGTGGAATACTTCTACAAGTATGCCTAAAATTGAGAAAGACGTGTTTACCTCCAATTTCAACAGTACATTTAACTAAGGGCGAATATTATTAAAGTGAGTAAGATAATCTTCTAGTTGAGTAAATGAAAAAAACCGTTCAATGGGAACACGGCATATTTGGCTCAGATATGTCGATGATGTAATCATTGTTTGGCCTGGCTATGTTTCTCAATGAAATTCTTCACAAAGTAAAGAAAAATAATATAGATTAGAATAATACCATAGCCATTTCTTAAATAGTACTGAATAGAAAAAATACTGCACAAATATTACACAGAGTATTACACAAATGCAATCTTCATGCAATCTTTAAATACCATACAAAATTAAAGAACTGCTCAAGCAGTTTTTAAAAAATATATGTATTTTGAATTAGTATCATTACTCCTCGATTTCTCAGTAATTCTAGATAGCTATTTATAAAATTAAATAATAATGTTTTCCAAAGTAATTCAATGTTTTTAATTTTGTGCAGAGTGAATAAAGGAGTAAATGATACTCTTCTGTTCATAAAGTCATAGTGTAAGTTTATTGAATCAAGATATTCTTTCTTTCTTTTATGTATTATATTATTATTTATTTTTGAAAGGTCTGTTTTTTACGTCTTATTTTTACAGCCATTTCGGATTTTATAACTATGTGAAGGAACTTTTTAATGCTCCAGATCCCGTAATGTGCTATCTCTGTATGAACTATAATATTCATAACATACCTGTTGGAAATACATACACCAAACAGAAAGCAGAAGCAATAACTGCTAAAAAAGAATTTATGAAATTCTTTGCCGACAATTACTTGGTAAGTTTTAAAAAAATTATATTATAAATATATTATAAAGTATGAACACAGAAACTGTGTTCTGGAACACTGTTTCTGTGTTCATACCTTTTTTCATAGTTGGGGGTGGGGGGTATTGCTGATTTTACAGCTGTTATTCAGTCCATCATCATCAAATTTCTGCCATGTACCCTCAAGGGGTGTACAGGATATGATAGTACTACATGAAAATTTACATCATTACTAACTTCCTATCTACAATTTTCCTCCAAATCAGTCTGTCACTTGTCAAGACTCCAACAATATCAGATCTTATATTTCTATTGTCTAAGGCACTTTGTACCATATCAATCCACCAATATCTTGGTCTTCCTCTGGATTGTTTTCCTGCCAACCTGGCAGAGAACACTTGTTTTGCTAATCTTTCCTTGCCCAATCTGTTTAAGTGACAATACCACCGAGATTAGCTCTGCTAATGCATTCCTGGATGCTGACAATGTCAAGTTCTTTCTTAATATCCTCATTTTTAATATGATATTGCCATTGATGCCATCTGTTCACACCTCTAATCTTTCTCAGGACTCATATCTGCGGTCTCTAGTCTTTGGTCAAGTGTTTTACTTCTGACCCAGCTCTCAGATCCATAAGTTAAAACTGGTTTGAACACTCTCTTGTATACAGCTAATTTAGTGTTCTGCCTATTTCTCTCTTATTCCATATGAATTTATTCATTTGACTTCCTACCATACCAGCTTTGTTGAATCTTTTGTCTATTTCCATATTTAATTTACCATTCTCTAAAAATCGTGCCTATGTAGCTGAAATGTTTTACCTGTTCCATAGGTTTCCCGTTCACAACACAGTTGACATTTTCAACAATTCTACCTATTTTTATTGTCTTTGTCTTTTTAATGCTCTCCTTCATACCGTATCTATTACAACAGTTATTCAATTTAGTCAGGGAATCTTGCAACCTTGTAGCACATTTATTCAGAAGTATAACATCTTCCGCATAAAGCAAAGAGCTGACATTAACATCTCCAATTCTGATATCATGTTTAATACCACTTTCCTTCATAATGTGATCCATATAGATAATGAATAACTGAGGGGATGATGTACATCCTTGTCTCACACCAGACTTAACATTAAACCATCTTCCTGTACTTCCTTCAATCCTAACTGCTAACTTACAACTCAAATAAACACTAAGTATTGCTTGATATAATGATCCACTGACACCATACAACTGTAACATTTTTGAATAGCTTCTCTCTTGGCACCTTGTCATATGTCTTTTCCAGATTGATAAAACTTAAATATAGATCTTTGTTATATTCCCATGCTTTCTCAACTATTTGTCGTAGAGTGAAGATCTGATCCTGATAGCCTCTATTTGGCCTGAATCCAGCTTGTTCTTCACCAAGTTTTTCTTCCACAATTCTTCTCAGCCATTTCTCAAGTATACTTGCATAGATCTTGCCAGGAACACTCAGTAGAGAAATACCTCTGTATAATTCTCACATTCAGTGTTATTTACCTTTTTATATATGGGTGCTATGAGAGCTCTACTCCAATCATCGGGAATTCGTCCCTCTGTCCAGGCTTTCTGAACTATGCAGTGCAGCCATTATAAGACTTTTATACCACCATACTTCAGCATTTCTGGTCGAATATCATCTACTCCTGGTGCCTTTCCACATTTCAAGCCTTTGATGGCTTTTTCTACTTCAAGTATGGATATGTATTCCTGACTGTATGCCTGTTAGCAATTTTTCGAAGTAATTACTCCATACTGCAAGGATATCTTTTTCTCCCATTTTATGTCACCTTTATCATCTCTACTTCCTTTTACAGCACTCTTTTCTAAGCTTCTTCAACAACCTCCAGAATATCTTACCATCTTCTTGATATTTATTTTCTATGTTCTTGCCAAAAATCCTCCCATGACTTTTGTTTAGCTAGTTTTACACAGTGTTACATTTGTCTTACATTTGTCTCTGTATTCTCTAAGAGCAAAAGCTGACTTATTTGCCAGGAACTTTTGATATGCTTTAGATATGCTTATTTGATATGCCATGTGTTTTAGTCAGAGAGCATCAGATTTGTGCTTTGGGCATATAAAGGACAATCGGTCCTGCCAAATATTGTCCTTCTATCCCTTGTGCACAAACTGTTGTGAGGTCCAACCTTGTCAGAGAAAAGGAACACTTAATTCATATTTTTGTTAGGCTCTATAAATGCATTTTTAAATTTTCTTCAATACCTCCACTTAGAAGTCAAAATTTATCATGTTGCTCCCCCCCCCCACTCTCTCTCTCTCTCTCTCTCCCCCAAGTTTAAAGTCAGTCACTTTTAGTGGTTTCATGGCATCTCCATACTCCTTGTACAGATGAGATTGGACTTTCTCTGCTTGTGACCATCCCTTTTAATTTTTTGCTGTTGTAAAATAAAGCAGCTGAGGATAGTTCTTCCAGCTAGGGGGATTGTCATGGGCACTTTTTCATACTTGGGATACTGTCTTCAAATTGGGTGGCACAATAAAAGAAAAATTATAAAATGACCAGCAGTAATAGATACTATTTACTATCTCTTTATTAATAGATACCATGTGAATGCGATGTTTCTTATTTTGGACAAATTGGCCATTCTGTGGAAAAAAGAATTAAAGAACATCAATATTTTATTGAATACAACAAACCTCAGACTCTGGTCTAGCACACAGTATTAACACTACTCATAATATCCAGTGGGATAAAGCTATTCTCCTCCATAGATGCTGGTTCAAATATGAACGCCTTTTATTTTATGTTCGTTACTTGTATTCCATTCCTATAAACTGCTTGTGTGACACTGAAGATGTACTATTTTTAGTATGAAATATCCGTACCTTTATTAATTAAAAGTGTTCTTTTAATAATTATACTATGCCACAGGTACCTCTAAAAATAAGAATCATCATCCTTCACGGGGAAGAATTTACTAAGCAAACATGAAAGTTATGAAAACTATCTGTTTTATAAGGTAAGCTTCAAGCATGGATTGCCTTCCTCAAAAAATGTCGTGACACGAAAGTTATTCCTATATTTGCTAGGTTTAAAGAAACAACTCTATTTACATTTGTGCAAGTTTTTCCTTAATTTAACCAACTTCGTACTGCCAAGAAAGAATTAGATTCTAATATTAAGTATATTTCAGATCTCGAAGAAGGAACTTCAGCTGTTCTTAATGATGAATTACTAGATATTGTTCTTTGTTTACCAAAACAATCTTTAACCCGTTCTTACGAAAGAAATTTTCACAGACTTATGCAAAAATATAATTCTTTATATCACAAGCAAAAGTAAAACTTAGCCTCTGACATCACTTCTACTAATAAATGGATTGTTAATATTTCTGATCGCCCTTTATCCGATGCCGAAACCAGTGCTTTAGCAAAAGGCCTTGATCATCATCATCATAATACATATCAAGGATTTAGGCCTAGCATGGCCTGTTCCAGCCTTAGAAGTCATCGTTTAAGAGGACGTCCTGGTTTTCTTTTTCCTAATGGCTTGTACTTTGGTAATCTTTCTGTTTTCATTCTTATATGAAAGATGATTGCCCCATAAGGGGCAATCATCTTGATTGTAAGGGAAGCGGCACTCCCATGGACCCCTAGCTGGATCTATCCTCTCCTTCTTCTACTTTGAGGAAGATCCACTTACTTTAATCTTTCCTATAAGGCCTAATCAGCCAACTCTTCTTACTTTATGACCTTATGCTATTAGAGTACTCGAGGGCCATGGGGTTTTTTCATTTCTGGCCTTACAACTATGCCCTCTCTATAAACCTTACTATATTTCTTCTATAATCTACTCTTTCCCCTTCAATATACCCTATTCCTCCTATGGGTTTAAATTCGGAAGAAGGCTAGTTCAGAAGCCTTAAGGTAGCAGCCCTACCACTGAACTATTCCATTGTCAGGCTAGTCCCCTGCTATGGAGAACATAATCCTACTTGTAAGCTGACAGAAAAAGATAATCGGATTGAATCTATGGGAAACGACCCTGGAATGGAAAAGGGAAAACGAAAATGGAAACGACAAAAGGCCTTGATTTTGCAGTTATTCCTACATGAAGGACCAGCGCATAGTATTTTTCTTGTGTGTGCAATTAATGTTTGGCGCCTTTCCAAAAATGTTTTTTTTGAATAGAGTGTGAATAAAACGAACAGGAAATGAAAAGCAAATGAAAACCGCTTTACAATATGATGTTACCTACGGATTAGTCCTGCTTATACAAATTTTTTCAAGTTATATAAATTTTCAAAATAATATAAAATAGTAATATAAAGTTAAGAGATTTATTCAAATATTTTTTACATTAATTTTGCATTAATAAATAAATTAATTTTGAAGAATCAACGAAAATAGATAAGAGAATTTTACAAGAATGTTTTGCATTGGACTCGAGAGTTTGCCGATTATTTCGCTGATGCTGCTCTAACAGGCTCGAATATTGAGAAGAATCAGTTATCAGTAGTAAGTCGACTTTTAGGGCCGGACCACATGCATCCGATCCAATTAAAATTAGGATACGGCCCTTACATGGAACTCAACAATTAATCATAAGTTGATTTATGATACATTAAAAATAAAGAACTATTTTATGTATATTTTCGTAAATTTTAATCAAAAATTACAGTGATATAATCTGGTCCAGGATACAATTTCAGAATTTATTTGTTCGTTTCTGGAAGATCTGAAGGGGCCCGAATGGAAGACGATGTACATTCATAATTATATGTACCATTCATTGTTCGTTTAAACTCTTATCTCATATTTTTGACATCTTTTAGGCGCCTTTTCTTCTTCGGCACCTGTGTATATTGACACTTCGCACACGCCACCAGCCCAGCCTGCCTACATGCATTCCGTATCTTGACAGAATAACAAAATTTCCTCTTTATTGCCTTCTACAAAGGATAAACTGTCATCTCTATCTTTGGCTGGCATTTACCAAATACCATGTGAATGCGATGTTTCCTATTTTGGACAAACTGGCCGTTCTGTGGAAAAAAGAATTAACACGTTCGCTGCCATGCTACTTTGGCATGGTCTGCTCCCCTACGCCGAGCAGTTTTACTTCTTCAAGGTCAGTACGATAATCTCGTTACCGGAGGTAAACGTCCTACGAGTATACTCGTAGTTGGCTTGTACAGAGCATATACGTTCTATGAGAATACACAGTTTTGATGCTAGCCCCACAAGCCAAGCATTTTCACTTCTTCAAGGTCACTACAATAATCTCGTTCCCGGCGGTAAGCATCATACGAGTATACTCATAGCTGGCTTGTGAAGCAGGTTTACCCACTACGAGTATACTCGTAGTTGGCAGCGAACGTGTTAAAGAACATCAATATTATATTGAATACAACAAACCTCAGAAGTCTGGTCTAGCACAGCAGAGTATTAACACTACTCGTAATATCCAGTGGGATAAAGCTATTCTCCTCCATAGCAGGTTCAAATATGAATGCCTTTTTAAAGAAAGTTGTGAAGCTATTTTACACCGTGCGAATTTAAATCGAAATGATTGTCTCTTTCTTTCGAAGATCTGGGAGACTTTTATTTTATGTAATCAATAAAAAAACCAATTATCTTAAAGATTAATTATTATTTTCTATCATTTCCTAGCACGCGGCAACAACTGTATTTTAATAGGTGATCCACTGAATGTTCGTTACTTGTATTCCATTCCTATAACTGTTTGTGTGACACTGAAGATGTACTATTAGTTTTAGTATGAAATATCTGTACCTTTGTTAATTAAAAGTTATTACTGTGGTCTTACGTGTTCTTTTAATAAATAGATACTATATAATTCATAAATCCTTTCTTGAACTAATTCATATTTTTCAACTTAAATAATGCAATCTGATTAGCAAAACCATTTTTTCTTTTGAATTTTCCAGAACCTGACTTTTAAGGCATGTTAATTATTCACTGTGTAAATTATGGTGATCTTTTTAATTTAACAGCATTTTGAAAAAATTTCTTACTTGGTTATTTGTTCCCTAATTCTGTGTTGTCAAGACATCATTAATTATGCTTCGTCTTCTGTAGGAGTTATGGTGTAGTATGAAAATGGTGTTTGATACAGTATAAAACATAACTTAAATATTTTCAGAATTCTGCCACAGTTTTTGGATGATAGTACGTGTAGAAGGAATCTGATGTTAAACTCATCATACGTATAACATTATAGTGCCTGTGAATAATTAATTTGACTGTGGCATTATAATAAAGAATTGCATGAGACTTAAATACATGGTCTAGACACATATGAATGGGCGCTAAGAAAACATTATTGTTAATGGGTATCTCCATGGAGTCCAAATAGTTGTTTTAGGAGGCCCACAAACATCATTGACAATATACCTATTGTGCCACCTACAATGCAGCCAGAATTTCACCATGGGAGTAAGAACCTAATTAT
Source organism: Typopeltis vanoorti (assembly GCF_054136105.1). Lineage (NCBI taxonomy): Eukaryota > Metazoa > Arthropoda > Arachnida > Uropygi > Thelyphonidae > Typopeltis > Typopeltis vanoorti. Next base: position 5,127,596 of record NC_143552.1, on the reverse strand, counting down.
TATTAACACAGTAGTACCTATCATTACTCTCCTCAAACTGATTAATTGCTGAAGAACTGACAACGACCTCAGGCAGCTCATTCCACTCATATCCACCACTCTTATAGAAGAAGAAAAAAAATCTAGATCTTGCAACCTTGTTAATTAAAACTTTACTTCCAATGATGATGATCTCTTTTTCTGTGGCAACCTGCATATATTGAAAAAGTTCTTCTACTTCCAGTCTATAAAAACTTTTAGCAACTTGAATGTTTCTATCATGTCATCTCTTTTCTTTCTATCCGCCAGTTTTTCTAACCCATAAATTCTCAATCTATCCTCATATGGAACATTCGACAGGTCCAAAACCATATTTTGTCACCTGCTTCTGAATCCTTTCAACCACCTTCACATTTCCAAGAAACCCGGATAACCAAATCTAACCAAAATTGTCTAGATACGAACATATCAGAGTCTTATAAAGAGGAATAATTACTTCTCTGTCCCCTACAGATCAGAGTATTTTTGAGGATCCAAGTGATCTTCTCAACTGCTTTGCAAATTTTTGCAGCGTGACCTCTGAACCTCTTCCCTGTCAACCATAATTCCCAGATCTTTGACCTCACCAATTTCCAGCAATGGAACCCCGTCAATAAAATACACAGGCTGAAACTTTTTCACTCCAAACTGAATAACCTTACATTTTGGTACATTAAAAGAAACACCATTATCCTTTTGCTGCAGTGACAGCACATTAAAATCATTTTTCAGGATCGTTATATCATCTTCATTTACTATAGCTCTTCCCATCTTAGCATCAACTGGATATCACTGAAAATTGTCTCCTGTATCATTTTCAGATTAAACAACAATGGACCAAGAACAGAGCCTTGTGGTACACCACTGGTCACTCTTTTGACTTTACTTCACCATACATTACTCTCTGATGCCTGTCTGATAAACACTTGCTAATCATCTCACTAATACAGTATGCATTCCCATTTGTTTTAGCTTTAGCTTAACAGATTTGCATGTACTGTCCTAGTTGGTCGAGTGGTTAGCATATCCGCTCTCCAGCCAAAAGGCTTCAGGTTCAAATCCCGCCATGGGCATGGATGTTTGCGATTGTCTGTGGTAGATGGCGTTGATGTAGATGATGATGGTAGTTGCGGTTCATTGTAGTTGGTGGACTGAGTGTAGTTGTTCAGTCAGATGCTTTTGAAAAATATAACAGTGTATAGTTATTACTTTTTATCCAAGTCTACAGTTAATTATAGAAACAATGTAAATTGCTAAGGCAAAACTCCCCTTAACAAATTCTTGCTAACCTCTAAAATGTATTTCAAACCTACTAAATGTTAATGCAAGGATATTAGGACTACACGGCATTATAGTTGATGATCATTACAGTACTGTAGTGTGGAAAACTAATTAACTGATATAGTTCTCCCACCGTTTGTAGGTCTCTGCTTGGCGTCTTGCCAAGAATAGTCGATTCATGCTGAAAGGGAGAAAGAAAAGAAGGAGGTAAGATTTGGTCGCCAACATGCGAAATCACATGCTTTATAGGTAAAATTTTCCAACTGTTATACAAGCAGCATAGTTAACTACAATAATCATAAAAGAGGAGTTCATTTTCCGACCTGTAATAATAAACAACTCATCCCACAATACGGACTGATTATCCTATTATCGTAATGGATTCTCCTTTTTCTGACATGCACAGAAGTGTCGAAGGATCTCTAATTGGTGGGCGAACTATATCATTCAAGAACTGCCTATCAGTTTGTATTTAAGAACCAATATATAAAACCGAAATATAGAAGGTAATAGACTAGATGAAGTATGGAGAAGTAAGTGGCAGTGACAATATAGCAATATAAATATTTAATACAACTAAAGAAGTTGTTGCTGATGAATTACAATTGATCTTTAATATGAGAATGGAGCGTGAAAAAATACCATACGATTGAAAGAAGTAACCATAATTCCAAAAATAGGCAGTTTCACTAACTCGAGGGAAGTTAGTCTGCAGAAATGTTTTGTAAAATTTTGAATAATAGAACCACAAGTTCTACAAGACTTAAGTTATTAAGACATTTTTTAGAAGATTAGTTTCAATGTACAGTTGGAATTAATGTACATCACATTTTTAATTCAAGGCCTGTAATTAAACAGAGCATAGTTTAGATCTTATACCTAAATTTTATAGATTTTTGCCAGAACTTTTGGAAGCATTAATAGAGTGAGATTATAAATGATTATTAGAAACTATGAAATTCCTGATAAATATGTTAGAACAATAAACTAGTTGTATGAAGAAAGTAAAAACTATGGTGTTATCCACAACAAATGATGTCAGAATGGTTTTAGATAAAGACTAGTGTTGAGACAGGGTTATATAATGTCTGGACTGCTTGTAACATAGTCACCATTTGAAATATGAAAAAGGTTACGTGTATAAAGAGTGGAATAAAATGGCATTTGTCACATTTAGAAGATTTAGACTATGCAGATGATATAATTTATGGTTTCATCTAAACACTGATATGACAGCAGAAAAAGTTGGGCCAAAAAAAAAAAACAAAGGTTCTTTGTTTTTATTGTTGAACAGCAAATGCCAAAGAGAAATTGAAATTGACCAACACACAGCAGAAGTTAGGAATTTTATCTCCCTTGCAGCTAATGTTGACTGAAGATGGCATGGACTCGGATATATCATAAAAATTCACAGAAATACTGCTTTCAGAAGACTTACTAATATGATTGTGGTCTGAAAAGTTCTCGGCCTCTACCATAGATTACAACACTATTGGCACGATTTTTTTTTTTCTAAGTTGGTACATCTGTCATAAGCATCCCATGTGAAATTGCAAGTCATTCTATCAAGTAGTTTTGCTTTAGACAGCTGTAACAAAGTGTTGTTTGTATCCCTTGAAATGAATAAAATTGAGTATCGTGCGATTTTCAAATTCTTTGTAACAGAAGGTTTAATGCCAAAAGAAATTCATTCGAAGTTCATAAAAGTTTATAGGCACTCTTCTCCTTCGTTTTTGACAATTAAGAAACAGGCTGCCAAATTGAAACATGGCTGTACCAGCCTTGAAGATGATCCACATGGAGGACATCCAAAAAGTGTAACGACACAAGAAATCATTGATCAAGTGCATGATATGGTATTGGATGATCGGAGAGTGAATGTGTATGAAACAGCTCAGACTATAGGCATTTCAAAAGAACGTGTAGGATATATTTTGCATGAAGAATTGCAAAAGATGGGCCATGCTTGCTCACTGCAGATCAAAAACGCACTCACATGAAAATCTCTGAACAGTGCTTGGAGCGTTTTAACAAGAATAAAATTGATTTTGTGCTCAATTTATTATTATGGATGGGACTTGGATTTGCCATTACACACCAGAATCCAAACAGTGGACAGAAGCCGGTTGTTCAGCACTGAAGTTTTGGGACGTTAAAGGCATTTTGTTTATTAATTATCTTGAAAAGGGTAAAACAATAACCGGAGAATATTATTCCAATCTTTTACCCAGAATAGACAAAAAAAATTCGTCAGAAAAGATCCAGTTTGCAGAAGAAAAAAAATCATCTTTCATCAGGACAATGCACCTGCTCACAAAGGTGTTTTGTTAATGTGAAAATTAAGGGATCTGCACTATGAATTGTTGGAACATCCACCCTATTCCCCAGATTTGACTCCCTCTGACTTCTATCTCTTCCCAAAACTAAAACTCTTCCGTGCTGGTCATTGTTTTTCTTTGAATCAAGAGGTGATTACAGCTGTAGAGGGGTATTTTGAAGATCTTACTTAGGACCACTTCAGGGACAGGGTAATGGCGCTGGAGCATCACTGGAATAAATGTATTAGTCTTAAGGGAGATTATTTTGAAAAATAAAAATAATTTTGAAATTATAAATTAGTTTTTTCATTGTTAGGCAGAGAACTTTTCAGACCACCCTCTTATATGAACATCATGCAAACATTATAATGTAGCCAAATTAAGGGATCTTCATAGCAATGCAAGGACATTGTTGTTGTTGTTTGGATCAGAGATATGGAAATTGACAAATAAGCAGAAAAAAATTAAAATAATTTTCAAACAAGCAGCTTCCATTAAAGACTAAGAATGTTTTATCTACAACAATGCAATATCATAGCAAACAGTATTTCCAGTGAAATAAAAAGACTTGCATGAAGTGGATTGGCAAAACGGAAAAGAGAAAGGTCTGAACTAACAAACTACCTTGGAAATGAACTTATAGTAAAGGAGAGGAAAGTGACTGAATGGGAGATCTGGAAGGAGAGAATTGCTTGCAAGAGATGTTATAGCATGGGGATGAGTCTTATGCCACAGGCCATGAAGAGAATAGTTGGTAGTTGGTAAAAGCACACTTCACGCACACACATTAGTGTGAAGTGTGCTTTTTACTTTTTTTTTTCAACTTCAAACATGAATGAAGGAATAAACAACTTCTTACCATCATAAAATCTAATTATATCATGTTCATTTAAATTTTTTTATTGATCCTCACACTCAGGATACAAAGTAGGGTTCATGATTCTCTAATGAACTTTCTTTTTCATAATTATTATTTCTATTTCAATGTTACGAACAATACCTGTTTGTAAATGTGTACAGAACACAGTTGCTCTTTCTTTGTGCCTAACATTCCAGAAATAGTTTGTCACAACAATTGTTATCCCTGCTTCTTGGAATCATACTAAATGTGATAACAATTCTCTATGTGGAGCTTTCACAATTGATGCAGTGTCTTAAGTGTGATTCCTTTATTTACCACCACAACTTCCTAGAGTATGCCCTTCCATTTGAGGAACCAAATTTTGATTGAGGGGACCTCCCAGTGATGGTACTAGACCTATTCATTCTTATTCTTTATTTATGCTTTTATTCCTTTTGCTTTCACTCTACTTCCTTTAATTCTTATTTTAATATCTTGTCTTCCAGACCAAGGTCACTGGGATCCAACAGCTTGCTACCATGTTTGCCATGCAGTGAGTTCCATGCCCAGATATGGGCGCTAGGGTTTCTTCTTGATGGGGAGGAGATGGAGAGGATCCAGAGACAAGTGACCAAGATGATAGCAGGTCTGTGGAATGAACTTTATGAGAACAGGTTGAAGATTTGTGGATTGCAGAAATTGGTTGACAGGCAAAAAAGGGGTGATATGATTGAGACATTCAAATTACTGAAGGGTTTCTATAAGATTAATTCAGAAGATATTTTTGAGAATAGGACTGGTGGAGGGAGGACTAGGGGCCATACATGGAAGCTAGGTAAGAGTATGGTTAGCAAAGGTGTTAGAGCTAGTTTTTTACATGGAGAGTGGTGAATGAGTGGAATAAGCTGCCAGAGTCTGTTGGGTGCCATGACTGTGAATGAGTTCAAGGCGAGGTATGATAGATACTGTGTAAATGTCGAATAGTTGTTCTTGACATGATGTTAGGGCCTCCCTTGATGAGTCTAAGGACTCCTTGGAGTTGCCCGTAATAATAATAAAAGAGGGATCATGATAGAAACATAGTTTATTAAAGGTGTGTTATAAGATTGATGATGAAGACTTTTTTATTCAATAGATGGCAGCAAGGGAGGGAACAAAGGAATCACTCCTATTTTATGTAGGATATTAACAAGGGTGCTATGACTAGATTTTTTGCTTAGAAGGTGATGAATTATTATTATTAACAGATCTCCACCGAGTTGAGACTCATCGTGGGAGGTCCCACATTCACATGTACAGCTCATCACACCTCGACTTAAATGCATTCCCTATCCTTTCACTCAGCACTCTCTCAGGCATTGCATTCTAATCATCTGCCACTCTCCATGCAAAAGATCTACTCGTCAAACCTACCTTATACACCTTCCAGGGATGGCCTCTCGTTCTCTCCCCATCTCCAGATATTCGATGAAAAACCTCATCCATGTTAATCTGGTAATTACCCCTTACCAACTTATACATCTCAGGCATGTCTCTCCACTTTCTTCTATCCACTAGGCTCCGTAATTTGCATTCTCTCAATCTGTCCTCATATTACACATTCAGATACCAGAAAACAACTTCATCAATCTTCTCTGAACCCTCTCCAACATCTCATCATCCTTTTGAAAGCCAGGGGACCAAATTTGTGCAGAGTACTTTATATGCCGCTTGATCAAAGCCTTCTACAATAGAATCAAAACATTCTTCTTCTACACGTCCATGTTCTTCATGTCATTCCCATGTCATCTGCTGTGTTGTCCTCACAATTTTACCAAAATGTCCATGAAATTTCATGTCCTTATCCACCATTACCCCCCAGATCTTTCATCTTCTCCAAATCTCTCTAAAATATCCCCATCAATCCTATACTCTGCATTGCACATTTTCTTCCCAAATTTAAAGCCTTGCACTTTGCTACATTAAACTGATGTCCCAAAACGCTTGCCCATTCAGACAATCTATTCAGGTCCCGTTGCTAAGCTACATCTGTCCTACTTCTCATAACTCACCCCAACTTTGCATCATCTGCATACAACTGTATATCACCATTTAAGCCCTTTCCAGTGACATTTGCATACAAATTAACAACTGCCTGAAAACAGACCCCTGGGGAATGCCTCTAGTGATTTTCTGGGATATCACTCCTGCATGCACACACCTGCTGATACCTACACACAGCCAATTTATATCTCCAATCCAGTGCACTAATCTGCTATTCAACCCCCATCTGTTCCAATTTAACTGTTAGTTTGTCAGGTGGAAATCTATTGAAAGCCTTTGTAAAATCTAAATATACTACTGTATATGCATCCCCTTTGTCCAATGTATTTGTCACCTTGTTATAAGTAAGCAAGCAGATGGCTAAAACATGAAATTCCTTTAGCAAACCCATTCTGTCCATTAAAGAGAATTCTACTGCTGTCAACCCAGTTCTGAATCTTTTTTCTCACTTTCTTCTGCAACATTTTGACCACAATTCTAGACAAGCAGATTGGCTTGTAATTTGAAGTCCTAGACATCCCTTTATAAAGCTGAACAATTTTGCTTTCTTTCCATTCTTTTGGAACTGGGCCACTCTAAGACTCATGATAAAAAGTTAAGTTAATGCTGTTGTTAACTCCCTGGAACATTCCCTCAAAACACATGGTAATATACCATCAACTCCAGTGGCCTTGTTGACATCAAGTTTACTCAATTCCTTACATACTCCTGCTCATTCACCATCAGTAGTTTCTCCTCCATTCCCACTGCTCTCTCCAGTTCTGCATTATATTACAATCATAAGAATGGAATACTTTAATGAACTGCTAATTTTATGCCTCTACTGTAACCTCTTCACTGTTCGTCATTCTCCCATTATCAGTGACCAACATCATCCTCCCACAATCATTCTTCCTTCTACTGCCACATATAAAAAAACGCTCCCTAGGATTTCTTTCAGCTTGATTTGCTAACTGTTGCTCATACTGCACTTTTGCTTCCCTTTCCAACTGAGTCACCTTCCTTGCTTTCTGAACCCCTCATGTAATTGATTGCCACTCATCTTGTGCTACCTCCACAATGCCTCTTTCTTCCAGATTGCATGCTTCACCTCTTCAGTCATCCATTTTAAACCTATCTTATTTAGTCTATGGAATACTCTTAGTCATTGCCTCTGTAGGGACCAAGCAGCATTGATTTCCTTTCCATCTAATTCCTCATTCCATGATATCGCTTAAAGCCACCTCCTGAGCTTGTCATAATCACCTGTTTTATAGTTCCACATATAACTCTTTCTCACAAAAGTTCTGATAGGGCTGGCCACCACCCAAGTAATCACTTCATGGTCCCTTAAAAACTCAAGAAATTTATTCTCTTTGGTTCCTGCTGTCTCTTAATTCCAGTCTATATTACCATAATTGAAATCTCCCATATTGATTGCCCTTTTCTTATTAGCCAGACCAATTCATCTATTTCCTTCTCACTCCAATCCACATTACCAGGACTATAGTAACACCCTACTAAATATTTCATCCTGTCTACCTCCACTTCACACAATACTGCTTCAAACCACTGCCACTATTTGCTCCTTGCATCTCCTTCATAAATTGGCACAACTCCTTTGCCTTCTCTGTCTTTACAAAAGACTGCATATCCCTCCAATTTCAGAGTTTCATCCTCATTCAACTATGTCTCACTTATTCCAACAATTTTTGGATGAATGATATGCTACAATTTTGTTTCCCTTGTTTCAAGTACTTCTAGCATTTGTAAACATACACACTATCTTGTTTCTGTTTCTATAACAAGTCCACTGACCTCACTTCTTGTATATGACCTCTCCACATCCCCATCTATCATATGTAATATTACACTCCTTTCAAGACCAAAATCACCACCTCCCACATCCTTGACTATCTTTATCCTTTCCTGCACACTCACACATCTGCTCCTTAAACCAACATCTACACTTCTCATGCAGTGTCTTTGTGTCCCCTTTGACCTCTCCCATTTCCTTGTCTGCTCTGTGTTCCTTCTCTTCACTTGTGCCACTTACCTCTCTGTTCACAAACATGCCTACCTTACTCTCCTACTCTTCCACAGCACCTCTTGCTTCCCTCAGGTCTTATATTCACTTCAGTCATTTTCTCTTGCAGCAACAGTTTCTCCAACTGGCTCACACCAAATCCATTCAAATATAGCCCATCACTTTTATACAACTTTATCTGCTCCTCCATCCCACACATTCACAAAATGGACTCCTTTGCTCACCTTCTCAACTCATCATTACCTGTGCAAATGCACTGACTCCATATCAACCACACTGTTATCTTTCACTTTCTTTTATAGCCTCATGTTATTCCTCCTTATGTTCTTCTTCTTGTTACCAGTCAAATCATTCGTACTACTAACATTTTGCTTGCATACTCCTCTTATCCAGTGGTTTAACCATCCTGCTCATTCTACCTCCCAGAAAACAGACCTTGTGCACCTTTTTCACTCAACACACTACTTACCATTAAATCTCCATACGTTGTCACTCTCAAATCAATCAATATTTCTTTCAAATCTTTCATTCTTCCTCACATTCCTATGCAAATCCATAATTCTCTTTGGTTCATTCCTCATACAGTTAATCTCTTGCCTCATCTTTGCCAACTCTGCTGTCATGTTTTTATTGTTTTTCAGTGCTATTTACACTGAACCCCAAACATTTTCACATCCTTGCACGTCGTCCGATGTCTTACTGCTCACCACTGCTAACTCACTCCTATCTACATACACTGTCTTACCAATCAACCTATCTCAACTCCATTTACTCCCATAGCTACATCCATGATCTTTTGCCCACTGCCCAGGCATGGTTATGTGTGTCTTGTTGGTGAACAAGCTCAAAGAAAGGTATAAATATTGTGTTGTTAGTGTGGGCCTACTTCAATGAGTCTCTGACTCCTTCTAGATGACCGAAAAAATAATTCCTTTCATTCATCAAACTCATTCTGGTACATATCCACAAAATACACACTTAATTCACAGGATGTTGGCTGCTCATTTAAATATTCCATCCAGATCAATACCTAAATTGTCTGTAGATGATTTGATTCCCTCATTTCGCACCTAAGTGGTGTAGTGTAGCAAGTAGCAGTCATGTAACCTCATCACCAGAATGATCACACCATACCAGACACAAAATCAACTCTGGCTAGTGCTACCTTTCATTGAATGAGGCATGTACAGTATTGCTGTAGCGACAAGATGAGATTCTGACTTAAAGGGTTTAAGTCATCTTACATTAAAGACTTAAAGATGTACAGTCTTCAATGCATATGGTGTGATATCCTAATGGCATTCAGTTCATACTTGACCGCTGACCCCAAACATCCCTCACTAACACTAGGTCAGTGCCAGCCACTGATGCAGCTTGTTTAACATGCACATTAACCTGATAAAGACTTGACCAAACATGAATCTCCACCCTTACCTAGTTAAAGCTAACTTACATACTAACTTAACTACCTAAGCCTGCCTTTGTGTGCTGGGTATGCTCTAGGAAAACTGTAATCTTACAAGTAATGGATATTATTATCACAACTAGCCATCTGTAGAATCATCCAGGTTGTTCTACGAACTCAACGTAATGAAACCACCACTATTAGAATCAAAAAGTAATATCTGTGATTGCATGCATAAGGACAGAGTGTTGATATTAAGCCACTTCACCTCTTCCCAACTATAACAATGTTTTAGGGTCTTGATAACCTGTGTTGTGTGCATTGGTACACCTGGTGGGCGATCATCTCCACATTTCCAGGATCTGTTTCTGTTCTCCATATTTTTGGTTTCTTGTTTACTATAACAATAGGCTCCTTATTACCTACTAAAGATAATAACTGATAATAACTGATCATCTATTTCATTTTATTTTGGATCACAATAGCCTCAGTCACATCTTAGAGAGAATTTTGTGTAGAATTACCACACAAAATTCTCTCTTTACTCTTGTTTTTTGCTTAGTTGGCCATTCCTTTTTCTTCACTTGCAATTCATTCTTACTCTTTCGAACTGTACCATTATCTTTCTTAGCTCACCAGATCCCCTCTTCATTTAAATTCATCCAGGACTCCACATAACAGTACTGTCTTTCTCACATTACAACCAACTAATCACTTGTACACTCTCTCTCTCTCTCTCTGTATTTATTCACATTTTTACACCTGTTCTCTGTTGCATCTACCACTTAACTCACTTTTTTGACTCATCTCGCACTTCCAGCACTCACTCTGAAAGGATTTCGTGCATGGCATGTGCACACACACACACACACACTCTCTCTCTCTCTTTTGCTAATCTTGATTTCAAACCAGAGTGCTCTAAGTCGTGTTAATACTGCTACCGGCCAGAATGTATATATACGTCCAAGTTACTATGGATGTGAAGTGCATATTAAAATTGTAATACCATTGATATTACATTGAAATATATAATGGATACAAAGCATATGAGGATGCGTATTTCCATAATGGCCAGTAAGGTGGTTAAAGAATATTTAACAAATACCACACTGCACAAAGACTCATCTTGAAATCTTGAAATAAAGAGGACTCAAGTGCTGCTGTTTTAGTTACATTGGTGCTGTGTAAACTATGCACTACCAGTTATACAATACACAGATTTTAACATATCTAATACTAAAACTAATCTAAATGAAAACTACATCTAATACATCTCATTACAACTGACTTTTCAAATCTAGTTTTAATTGAACTTTCAGAGCACTCTAATCAGAAGCTATTACTGGATGTCACTTACCTACTGGCCAAAGATATTTAGTTGTTTAAATGAGTGTCTCCAGATGAAATTGATATTCAGTCCAAAGAAAATTTAAAGAGAGATCCTTTTAACATTGCACTATATTATCAACATATAAATTGGACAGTAGTGGTAAAAACTCACTCATTTTAATAAGCTATGAAATAGTCCCAACAACCAGAGCCAGTTGACTAGGATTCCCCAGAATCTATCAATCTGATGTATGTAACATAGTGCATTAGATGAAGAGATACAGGTTCAAGAGAATGAGTCTAGAGCTATTGCTTAACCACAAGAAGATTTGGCAATTTGACAGGTGGGATATCAGCACTCATATACTATTCATCCGAACGTTAAGGCTTAAGTGCTGGGAGAAACTAATGTAAGAGGATTAGTGGAGTGAAACAGCACTGAGAATTCTTCCATATTTCATCTCAATCACTGAGATACTGTAAAGGAGTATAATATGAAACTTGTAGTACACACACACACACACACACGGCAACACAAAATTAAGTCAAACATGTGGACGAATGGCTAGAATCCTGACTAGGTGGGGGTGCCCTTGTGGGCACCTATTGACATCCTAGGATGTAAACTGGGATCTCAAATTATTAGTGTTTCCCATATTTTGGAAAATTTAATACAACCATATTTATTCAAATTAGGCCAATTTCTGAGCGCATCTGCTGATTTCAAAAACAACATTTCTCTTCTAAATTTACTGCAATGGAACAGGGTGATTTTCTTGCAGTTGATTCTATGAGCTGTATCCAGAACATGGTCTTCAAGGCCCAGTTGACCATACTCATAACTGCATATACTACATCTGCATAACTGCAGATGTAGTTTTTTTGTTCTTCTATGCGGGTGTTAGCTAATCTTCCTGTTTATCCATAGTAGGCCCACTTGCAGGAACAGGGCACTTTATATATTCCAGTCACTAAGAGGAGAGAATTAATCATTAGAATAGAATAAGGGTAGCTAGTTTTTAAAGCCATGAAGAGATTGTATTATCTCAAGATTCTGGGTATTTTTTCTGAAGTGCCTCAGTAGGGGATAATGACAGCATTACTAAAATCTTTCTGAAGAGAAGGTTGAGAATTGTAAGGATTGATTTTTTGTTTTAATACTGTACTAACTGTAGCCAGGAGATAAGGTGTGGTGTATATTATTAAGTTCTGCTGTAAGAGAGGACTCATTGAAACATAGGTTATAGGCTCTGTTAGTAGTGTTTTAATACTGTATTGTTGAATTTGTGTGTGTGTGTGTGTGTGTGTGTGTGTGTGTGTGTGTGTGTGTGTGTGTGTGTGTGTGTGTGTGTGATGGGGAGGTGATGTGAAAGTTCATGTTTGTATGTGTCTGTGTTAGTGGACTTCCTGTATACTGAAATGGACAGGTTACCATTGGCTACACATGTTTACCAAGGTGTCTAGAAAGGCTAAACTATTATTAGGTTCCTATTGTAGAGTGAAGACTGTTGAGATGATAGAGGAATGTATCTAATGTGTGTGATCCATGAGGCCAAATGGAAAACACATCATCTACATATCTTAATAATATCTAGAATGAATCACAGAGGAAAAGAGATCAGTAATATCGTGAGGAAAAACTTTTTCTTATAAGTGATAAGGTGTCATTTAATAACAGATGTTGGTGAACTGTGAGGTGCAAAGCTAACCAAAATATCTGTATTATATTTAACCTTATATTCTCAATAGAAGTTTTAAAATAGAGTTTTTTATATAGGATGTGGTAGGACCAGTGAGAGGAAGGGGTTTAAGAGAGCTAGCTAATTGTTTTGCTAATTTTATAGCATGGGGAATAGGGCTTATGGGATAAATTAGTTCTGTGTATTTTGGGGCTTGCCTGGTTGGCTGAGTGGTTAGCATACCTGCTCTCCGACCAACAGGTTGTGGGTTCAAATCCTGCCATGCGCACAAATGTTTGTAATTGTCTTTAGGTGGGAGATGAATTTCACACCCACTTAATTTCAGACGCTTATTTTGGAGGCCAGTTTGTTCTCTAGAGGTTTCCAGGCTATGTAAAAATAAATAAAAAATTCAAAAAAATATATGAAATTGATAAAAATGGAAGAAAAAAACTCACATGGTACAAATGTTCTATAGGTTTACTAATAACCCTTTGTGGGTGGGAACCAAAATGCCAGGAAAAAACTTTTTGAGCAGACTTTTCAATTGTTTGATCTGTGATTTAGTGGAAATTTAATCTAAAGGTCTGTAGGCAGAGTGGTCTTTGAGAATGATTTCCATTTTTCTGTTGTATTTACTGGTATGAAGAATAACAGTAGCATTCCCCTTATCAGTTCTGGTGATGACTACCTTTGCATAGTTTCTTGAGAGTTCTGAGAGCAAGGTAATAGATTATTTTATTTTTTAATAGATGAAGATCTAGAAAGAATGATGGCAACATCAAGCCTAATGTTGTTAGCCATCTCTAGAATTAAGTTACAGATATTGCATTCAATGTTGGTACTTACTTCAGAGAAACAGCAAAATTATGGCTGACACTGATGGCAACATCACTAAGCCATTTTGACGACATATTAACTACTGTATGAAGAGGTCAAACTAGAAGCATGGGTTTAGAATCCAAAAGACTGTTGTACTTTTCAATGTGTTGATGTTTTATTTTTAAGAAATCTTTCTGAGCATAGGTTTCTGAAATATGGAAAAGAATGGTTCAGTGTTCAGTATATCTGAAAACTCCAACTGCAGTGAGCTTATGACTGTGTTGGTAACAGCGAGCTGTACCCACAGCAAAGCAGAACTCAAAAGAAATACAATCTCTGCATGACTTTCATACCCCATCACAAACTTGCTACCCTTATCCATTCTACTAAAGATCAGCTCTCTCCGCTCTCAATGCTGAGAGTATATAAAGAGCCTTGTTCCTACAAATTGGTCCACTATGGACAGACAGGAAGGTCAGCCAACATCTACATGGAAGAACACATGCACACAGACAAAAAGCATCTGCAGTTATGGTTATGGTCAGTCTAGCATTACAGACCATGCTCCATTACAGTAAATTTTAAAGACTTTTTTTTTTTTTTTAACTGGCAGCTGCTCTCAGAAATCAGCCTAATTTGAATAATATGGTTGCATTAAACTTTCCAAAATATGGGAATCACTAATACTTTGAGATCCCAGTTTACATCTTTGGCCACCAATAGGTGCCCACAGAGTTAAGACTAGAGTCCTAACTCAGTGAGGCTCCACATGTTTCACTTAATTTTTTGTTTCCTTTATGTCTCTTACAAGTCTCATATTGTCTCCCTGACAATGTCTCAGTAACTGAAACAAAATATTGGAAAAAGTAAATATCATTTTTAATTCTTTCTTAGTGCTGTTTCACTCATTTAAGGCTCTATGAATGTTCGTCCAAACAGGCTGTAGGCACATGGCATGTCTAATTTGAAGAAAGGCCTGATACCATTGCAAAAATTGTATGTTTTTAAAAATTACTATAACTAAAATCCATATCAAATTTAATTAATTTTCATGGCTTACATTCCACTTATTAAAACAAAATTTATAGAATTGTTATCTAGTGTTTAAGAACTTCCTCTTGCATGTTGAAAATTTATTTATCACTAGGTTAGACTATAATAGATTTAGTTTAATCCTTTATCCCAGTGAGAGCAAACAAAGTTTGCGCCTGAAAATATCTTCAGGACTAAATATAGTGTTGTACTATCTTATCCAGTAAGTAGTGCAACAACATCTTTCTCTAAATCCAGAGTAATTTTTAAAAAAAGGTGATAAACCTTTTGGCAACTCCCATAGGCACAGATGACTTGCTACTGCTTCTGCCTGGTATCTCCAGCTCTGGGCCTGGCTCCCACTGAAGAGACCTCAATAAAGGTCGAAACTAGTCTGGGTAGATGGCCAATCCCTTTAATGCATAACAGTATACATATCCACATAGGAAATGTGTTTTGCATTATGGGAGATACTGGGTTAGAAGTGCCTGGTAGCTTGCTCCACCTTTGCCACGAGTTGCCTTGGTGTTGCACTACTTACTGGATAAGATAGTACAACACTATATTTAGTCCTGAAGATATTTTCAGGCGCAAACTTTGTTTGCTCTCACTGGGATAAAGGATTAAACTAAATCTATTATATTCCTCTTGCATGATTTAAAACTCAGCACAATGTCACAAGTATACATGTTGTATCAGTGCCCTCCTCCTCTCTCAGCACCACAACTGTCACACTTGCAGATAAAAAATGTATCGTTCAGCAACATAGAATTTCTTCAGACAGAAGTCAAAGAAGAATAGTACGAATATATCTTTTATAGTACAAGAATTATCAAATTCCTGATATCTAAACCTCAAGGAGAATACATGATTCTATAGCACTGCATAAATTTTTTTTTATGTTGATATCATAACATGACAGGGTTAAGAACCTATAAGCATACGATTGCCACATGTGAGATGCAGGTAAGAATTTAGATAAGTTTATTGATATTTTTCATAGTATGTCAAGTTGTAGTTGTTTGTGAATACTTCATGAGGAAGGCTGTTCCAGATGACAGAGATAGGTTAGAAGTGATTATGTAGATTTATTGTGCTTGCAGTTGCACCGAAAATGGATGCTGTGCAACAGTTGTTCTTGTAACTATCATTTCTCCGCCATCAGGTGGAGAAATGATAGTTACCAGCTCAGTGGAGCAGTGACCCTAGAAGTATCTGTAGAATTACCACATTGGTTCAACATTGCATCTGTGAGGTTGAATTCAGTATAAGAGAGATCATCTGCAAGCCAAATTTATCTCATATGAACAATGTCAAGGATGGTTTTAAGCACACCATCCCAAACCTATGAGCAGTATTCAGTGGATGGACAGATTTCAGTTTTATATAGAGATAGTAGTTGGCTGGGTATGAAAGAGCACAAGGGGTAAATGTTAGTCCAAGCAGGAAGATCTGATCCTCTCTGGAGATTGTTGCCTCCAAAAAAATGTATCATAATTACCTGCCTTATAATTCCACATATACTCCTTATTAAATCGAATTTCCACATGTTTCGGTATCTCCCAAGTCAATACCACATGATCAGTTTCCCCCAATCGGAGGCAATGTAGGCACTTTAGTTATGGACAAGTCTTCTGATTCTTCAACTGTTCATGAGTTAGCTGGTCACCTTTCTCCTTTTATTATTATTATACTGGCACCTACTTGGATTCTGAAGACGTATTGCATGAGACCCAATCTGTCATACCTCTCCTTGAATCCATTAACAGACAAAGCACTCACAGCTGACTTTGGCAATCCATTCCACTCATTCACAACTCTCCAAGCAAAAAATCTAGTCCTCACACCCCTACTAATCACACTTTTATTCAACTTCCAGGGATGACCCCCTTGTTCTGGTCCCTCTAGCCAAGTGCTGAAACATTTCCCCTGCATCTATTCTATAAAACCCTTTAAGCAACTTAAATGTTTCTATCATATCCCATCTTTTTCTCCTATCAACCAGCTTCTGCCACCCACACACACACACACCCTCAATCTATCTTCATAGAGAACACAGACCACTCAAAATCTTGGTCACTTGCCTCTGAATCCTCTCCATTACTTCCTCAACCCCAACAAACCCAGGGGAGCAGACTAAAGCACTGTAATCCAGATTTGGATTATAAAGAGGAATAACAACTTCCTTATTTCTACTTGTTAATGTGTTCAATAGCCCAGTAATCTTATGGGCTACATTAGCAATATATCCTCTAAACTTTAACTCTCTGTCTACCACTACCCCTAAATCTCTAGCTTCATCTATTTCCTGGAGTACAGTGCCATCAATGTGATACATGTCTTGTAATCTATTTATCCCAAAATGCATAACTTTATATTTCTCGCCTTTAAACTGATTCCCATTATCTTTTGCCCATACTGACTTACTCTACCTAATTTCGCATAATCAGCAAATAACTGAATATTTCCTTTCAGGTTATTTCCTATATCATTTATGTATAAATCAAACAGCACTGGTACTAGTGCTGAACCTTGCGACACACCACTAGTCACCTGTTTTTGCCTCGATTCTGCCCCTCCATGATATCTATCCAGCAGCCACCCTCTTATCCACTTAAGCAGCGTCATATCCCTCCCCATTGTTCTAATTTGTATACCAAAGTTCCATGTGGTATTCTGTCAAATGCCTTTGCAAAATCATCATGTAGTAATCTCCTTTATTCAACTCAGCTGTTACTCTATTATAAAAAGTTAATAAATTACTAAGGTATGACCGACCCTTCACAAAGCCATGTTGATCCTAATACAGTATCATATTTTTATCTGTCCATTCTTGAATTCTCTTTTTGACTAATTTTTCTAGTACTTTTACCACCATCTCTGAGATACTGATTGATCTATAATTTGTCACTGCAGTCTTAGAACTTCACTTATGAAAGGGAATTATTTTGCTCTCTTTCCTCTCCCTTGAAACTCTACCAGAGCTGAGACTTAAATTAAACAGCTTAGTTAAAGGCATTGTCAGTTCTCTTGCACTTTCTCAAAAAACCCTAGCTAATATTCCATCTAATCCCACTGCAATATCCTAAGAACCTCCAATTTATCTACCTCTGTTCCCACATTAATGTCTGTTACATAGGTAAAAGTAGTAACCACTAGAATAATATACCCCTGCAAAGTTCACTCAGTAACTCAACTATTTTATCCTTTACAATATATACATGTAAACACAAGATAAAAGTATTATTTATTTAATTACTGCCATATATTTCAGTCTGAAATTACATACTATCGTCAGGGGCTTAAAAAATATATTTTTACAAGGAAGAATGCAAACAATTGATTTATTCAAAATAGAACAAACTGTGTGATGTTAAGTCGGCACTTGTGCTATGCTTTCACCGAAGAAAAGCTTAATCATAAAAATGTAAAATAAAATGCATATATAATATACTAAACCAGGGCCGGATCTAGGCTAAAGCACAAGAGGCATCGGCCTCGCCAACATCGTAAAAAAAGTAATAGTGTTATTCGAAGCATTGGTGGTACGAGCAGTGCCTCCCAAAATGCTTTATATGCCCTTTTTTTGGCAATAACTCTAAACTGCTTTTAACAATAAAGAATTTTATGATGCCTGTCTTGTCTTACAGTGGATTGATAAAACTGGCCTAGGGGCACCACATACCCTCGAGCCGGCACACTGCGCTAAACAGATCATCAGGTGTAGTATCTCATTGGTTTCTTGAAAACCTATCTTCATATAATATCATTATTGGTCTTAATTAGTATTAAATATATGTATGTATATATGTATATATTTTTTAAAAAATTTTAATGACTAGAACCGAGGTTTAAATAAAAAATTAATTACACTACTAGTTTTGTTTAAACTTAGACTTCATCAGTTGCGAGATAAACACATAAATAACAGTAACCAATCTAAAGAATTGGTTTTTTAAAACACAGAATAATGTATCTAACACTGAAACACTGAAAATAATAAAGGCTAGAGTTTAACTAGAACAATGAACTCTGACTGTGTCATTATACACATGCATGCGTATAAGGTCTCGAGAGCATCAATATTGAATGGTAGAGCTGTGAGAGTTTGGCAGACTGTAGCTTAGGTTGTATTAATAAGGATGGGATTGATGACTATCACCTTAGACTCTTAAATTCTTCTTTCTAACTCGTCAGGACATCTGTGTACATTGACAGTTTCATCCCAGAGTATCTGATGTGGAAAACCTTCATTTGGGTTCACTGAAAATAACACATGACTTGACAAGGCACTGGCTCGAGTTCTGTTGTAGGTAATGTTGTCTCTCTTGTTTTCCTCTAACTGGAGTTCGATAGATTTCTCTGTTTGTCCATAGTATGGCTTACTGCAGTCTCAAGGAATAATCTATCGCACAGAGAAATCTATCGAACTTTGGTTAGAGGAACGCAAACGAGACATTACCTACAACAGAACTCGAGCCAGTGCCTTGTCAAGTCGTGTTATTTTCACTGAACTCAAATGATGAAGGTTTTCCACATCAGATACTCTGGGATGAAACTGTCAACGTACACAGATGTCATAACGAGTTAGAAAGAAGAATTTTAGAGTCTAAGGTGATAGTCATCAATCCCATCCATATTAATAACAACCTAAGCACAACCTGCCAGACTCTCACAGCTCTACCATTCAATATTGGTGCTCTCGAGACCTTATATGCACGCATGTGCATAATGATAGTCAGAGTTCATTGTTCTATTTAAACTCTAGCCTTTATTCTTTTCAGTGTTAGATATGTTACTTTGTGTTTTAAAAAAAACAGTTCCTTTAGATTGGTAACTGGTATTTATGTTTATCTCACACGTGATGAAATCTAAGTTTAGACGAAACTAGGAGTGTAATTAAAGTTTTTTATTTAAACCTCATTCTAGTCATTAAAAAAATTTTTTTAAATATGATATCAAGCTGAATAAATCTTCAATCAAACATGTATATATAATATAATTTTAAAAAAAATTATGATGTGTAATTCAAATCAAACTTTCTCATATTTTTGATAAGGATAGGCAGTCATTCTGATTCAAGTTAGGGCAGTGAAGCAAGGTCTCAGCACTCTCCTTAAATAAGCGTTCAAATTTGTACCGACATCTATGTAGAAGGCATGTTTCAGACCAAAGAATGTTATGGTCTGCCTATATTTCATGTTGAGCTAATCAGACTTATTGGATTTTTTGTGGAAAATATATATTGATGTTCTTGTATTCTTTTTTCTATTGATCATCTAGTTTCCGAAGTAGGAAAGATGTCAGTCACGTTGAACTTGGTATACACCTGGAAGAGACATAGATGAGCATTTATCTTTAGAAGAGGGGAAATATGTTGAGAGTTTACTAATAGGAATATAAGTTGCTACTAAATCATATTTCTTCAGAATTCTTGAAATCTGTTCTGAAATGCCATAGATGTATGGGATTGGAACTCGACATGTTGATTCCTTGTTGTTTGGGTTAGTTTGTAGGAGTCAAACAGATACTGTGTAGTCCTTTTGGAGAAGCCATTTAATTTCATATATTGTTCGATAGTTGAGAGTTGGACAATTAGTCTTAGCTTATTGAATTACACACTTTACGATTCCTGTCTTTTAAGAAGTATAATGTGCAGATTATAATAAATTACCCCAGTCCTGAAGATACTTTCAGGTGCAAACTTTGTTTGCTCACACTTGGATAAAGGATTAAACTAAATTTGTTATAGTCTAACCAAGTGAAAAATAAACTTTCAACATCTTTCTCTAAATCCAGAGTAATTTAATAAAAAGGTGGTACACCGTTTGGCAACTCCTATAGGTGGAGATGACCTTGCTAATACTTCTGCCTCTTATCTCCACTTGGGCCTGGTTCCCACTGAAGAGACCTCAATAAAGGTCGAAACTAGTCTGGGTAGTGGCCCTTCCCTTAATGCATAACATTATATATATATGCAATCTGCAAGGAGATGTGTTCTGCATTATGGGAGATACTGAAATAGGAGTGATGTTAGCTTGCTCCACCTTTGCAATGAGGTGCCCGGTGTTGTACCACCTTACTCCAGTCCTGAAGATACTTTCAGGCGCAAACTTTGTTTGCTCACACTTGGATAAAGGATTAAACTAAATTTATTATAGTCTAACCAAGTGAAAAATAAACTTTCAACAATGTGCAGATTGTTGAAGAATGTAACGTTCAGTGAGTTACATTCCAGCTACATTGTCTGCTTCCTCTAGATGACCTTTAACTATATCCCATGCACTACTAACATCCTTACCCTGCAGTGTTTTATGCCATGGTACGGATTTAAACTTCTTCCTAAGCATGTCTTTTAGTTCCACATATACCCCTTCTTGATAGAATATTCCTCATCTTTTACAGTCTCCCTAGTCTAGACCGCATAATCACTTGATCTGTACTCATGGTACTAATTTGGCAATGCATGTCTTCCAGATCATCTGTGGAACTATCTGACCTATTCCAACAACGAACTGTATATTTCATCTTACTGGATTTATTACCACACCTGATTGCTTCAAATGAACAGCCACCCTCCTGCCTGTCTCCTATTCTTTTTGGCTGTAATTCATCTGATATCATCAGCAGTACTCCTCCCTCTATCCTCCTCTATCTTCCCTAAAAATACTAAACCTTTTACTTTCAATCTCTGTAAGTACATCATCTGCTGAGCCAAATCTGACAAATGCTTATAACTTTTGGCAAGGTTGCACTAACAATGCCAAAAACTCCTCCCTCTTGTTCCTGATACTTTGGCATTAGTATATAGAAACTGCAGCATCCATTTAGGCTCCAACCTACCTTACTTTCTGAATTGACTACCCTATTCCATATTTTTGCTTGAGAGACTAAATTCCATACTTGGTTATTCTCACACCCACTCACCTCATGGATACCTTCACGCAAATTCATGCTTCAGAATGCTCGGTAAACAAAGCTCTCTCCAGGCATCCAACACCAAACCATTTAGATGCAGTCCATATGCATTGTACAAATCCTTTTTTTTTCATCAAACACAGACCAACAAATCCTACATAATTTTGTTTATTTATTATTAATTTTATCTCGGTAAAGAGATTTTTATACTCTGAGTGTTTATTAATTACACAAAGGTTCAATTCGAATTGGTGCAATGAATTTTAAATATTTCTTTTAGAGTATGGAAAATCACTAACTCAACACCAAATAAAAAAAATATACGTTTAATGAAACTAAATCAATATATTTACATTTTAAATAAAATTACATAAATAACTACAAAATTAACTGGATCCAAGTCCTTCTAAAATAAATGTACACTTTATAGATTTTCTTATCCAAAAATATTAAAATCATTCATTCTCTGACTCATTCTATTATTGGATTGTTTGACATATACTTAATCACATGTACCAGACTAAACACCTTGTTTTCACAACAAAAATGTACATCAGAGTTAGTTTCTTTGTTAAGCCCTTTCTAAAAATGAAAAATATTCTTCTTCCTTTCTGTGGGATACTTTTTTTATCTCCCTTATGTAGCACAATATTATTCCTCCTCTCTCACTTGAAGTGTAAATATTCTTACCTCGTGTAGTTCTATTTGATGCAATTTACTAATTTATGCATCAGAAAAAGAAGTTTCTTCTACTTCTTCATAAACAACATATCTAAATCAAGCTCTTCATGTTAAACTTCTTTACAGTTTCAGATTTCAGCAATTGCCTTTTCCATGGTAATCCGGTGACCTTAAGACAGAAGATGAAACTTTCTATTCAGCATTTCCTCAAACATTCAATTAGAACATCAACTGCAATATCTTATTTTATTTACTAAATACTTGTTAACACTCTCAACTCCTCCAGTTTAAAGACTCACAGTTCTACGATTCCATTTTGGAATCTTCTATTAATATTCTCCCGACTGTCACATAAAACTTAAAAACTTCATAAGAACAGCATTCTCTGGTTGCCATTCTCATTCTCCGATACCGAACGCTCTCTCTGTCAGCTGTCAATCGCCCATCGATCTCTTTGGCAAGCATGCAGACTCCTTGTAAATGGCAGATGAGCAGTTACATATAATGGCTGACATTTGTCTCTGTTAGTGTAAACAGAATGTCTTCACAAACCACAACAAATATTTCAATACTTAACAGTTTTATATTACAATAAAAAAAGTTAAAAATTATTAAAAACTATCAGAATCTAGTAACTACATCAATTTCAAATGCTTTACATTTCATTTTTACAATAATATATCACTAACAGGCACTTTGCAAGTGCCGATATACGTGTTACGAAACCAAAACTAATGATATATTAGAAAAGAGAAACAATTGTAAAAAGATTCATAATTGTAAATTATGATATTTTTACTATTCCTTCTGCACAATCTACATATAGACTCATTGGTTACCAATCCCCTCCTCCTCAGTTCGCCTTGATCATGATGTGGTAGGAGGCTTACAGTCTTCACATTCTCACTCTTCAGTTTTGCCTCTGCTAACATCCTTTATATCCTCCCTCACAATGAATGATAACATACACACTCCATGCGTTTGGTGTAGCGTTTTATTTGAATTTAGATAATATTTAACATTCGTTTATGTTTTAACCTGATATCCTTAGCTTGTTTTTGGATCTTTTTTAAGCTGTTTTGTCACCTTATATGCCTAGATGAAGTCAACAGTCAAGTCGGTGAAACTAGTAGGCTATTACTTTACATTAAAAAAAAACTTCTGACCAGTTAAACCTAGTTTATGTGTTTTATATATAATAAGTAGTCGAAAAGAACATTACAGTGAATACTTCTTGCCTCTCAAATCATTGTACAAACCATGACAATCATTTTCTTCGACTTACCTTTTTGCATCCAGATGCCGTGGCTAATATTGTGAATTTTTGCACCTTGGGAGACAGGATTTTGTTGCACTTTCGTTAAATACTCCCATGATCTTTGAGTCTCCATACATAATTTTCTCCTTAATTTGTTGGATTGGTCTTTATTACTCCTTTGGACCACAAGAAAGCAGTTCTTTCTCTTTTTAGCCCTGCTAATCTCTTGCCATGTCTACAATTTTTCAATTTCACGGTTTGCCCTATAAACGTTATCCTTCAAGTGTGCTATTTCTTTATTAATGTCCATTTTGTTCTCCTTTATTTCCACGGCTTGACGTTTGACATTAATAACATAATTTTCTATCTTACCATCGGTATTTGCTGCATTCTCGTCACCTAACAGACACCCACTTTTAAAACACTTAATTCATACTCTCTCTCCAGTTTCAACTTCCTTCCACATATTATTTAATTTTTTTTATGAATACATTTCACATACACTGCACTGAATAAAATCCTGCAAATTCAAATCACTGGACAACATGGTCTTTGCTGCCATTGTTCATCACATTGGTGCCATGCTGACAGTATCACAATAAAAATGTTATAAAGACCCTAAATACTCAAAAAACACGAACATCTACACTAATACACAAATGTTCTAATGAAAAAACACAATAAAACACACAAAATCGCCAATTTTACCCGAGTACTAAATTACACGACCATTCACAATATAACCACAAATCCAATCCTCTGCACTTTCTTTGTTAGCAGCTCATGGTTGATAATAGTAGTTATCTAACTCTCAGCTCTTCACAGCATTACAGCACACTCTGCCCACTGCCACTCTCATACCACAATCTATTTTCTCTTGGCAATGAATACATAACGTGCACACGCGCGCACACTTATTTCACAAAATCTCCCACGTCAAACTCCCTGCACAATATCTAGATCTCAGTTTTCTTCATGTTCCCCATGACACCATGAATAACACAGTTTATGTATGTAATATTTATGTAATAACACAGTCCAGCAAAACAAACATATGGATAGATGGAAATGGGATACTGTATGGGGGACAGAATGGTTTTGGGAAGGGTAGATCATGCCTCAGTAACTTGCTCATGTTTTATAATATACAGTGACGGCTGAATTGGGTAAGGGTAATGCAGTGATTCTCAACCTATGAGGCACCCCCCTTTTGGGGGGGGGGGGTGCAAAATACCTAAAGGGAGATGTGAAGAAAGTGGAAATCAAAGGGAAAACTGAAAAACTACTTTATTGAAACAAAAGCCTTTAATGAAACTATTTATTGAAACAAAAGCATTTAATGAAACTATTTATTGACACAAAAACAATATAAAAACAAAACCATAAAATACACTGAAAATAAAATTATAAAATGTATAAAATCCACTGTATTGAATAAACTAGTTATGCTTATGGGAACATATCAATATTGCAAAATATACCAAGCAACTAATTAAAACTAAACAACAATGAATCTAAAAAGTAATGTTTTCCTTGGGCCTGTGTTGCAGAGCAAGGCTTTTCATATGATGGTGATACATTGGAAATTAACACCCTTAGTTCTCTTTCTATATTTAGCTTAGATCTAAATTTGGTTTTAAGATAGCCACTGCAGAAAACCTGATTTCACAAAGATAAGATGCTGGAAAAGTGCACAAAAAGCTCTTGACTTAAGTGCAGAAAATTCATCAATGCTGGCCCAAAATTCAAACCACAATTTAGATGGAAATTATCTTTTGATTTTGTCAGTTGATGTGAAGTCTATAATTTGTTCCTGTTCTTCAATTGAGAAACCTTCAAGGAAAATTTGAAATGGGTTTCTAACTCACTCGTACATTGCCATTATGTTGTCATCGGTTATAAAATACTTTCTAAAATTCTTCGTCAATATTGTTAAATGATTTTCAATAGTTGCAAATAAAACTTGGATGTGTTGCTCTTCGTCCTTGTAGGTTTTGATAAATTCATCCACATTTGCAAACATTTCTAATTTTTGTTGCTTTACCTTTTTGTTCCATAACTAGTTTTTTACAAAAAGTATTAACTTTGTTGCATATCACTAAGATGGGTGTATTTTTTTCTTGGAGTTTCAGGTTTAATATAATAGTTTCTCGAATATGTCCACCAAGTAGCTCAATTTCATTACAAATAAGTAGTCTCTAAACTTCTCTACTTCGTGTTCCTCTTCCAAGAAGAGTGCTATTTCATCTCTTAATTTGTAAACACATTGCAAACATTTTCCCTGTGATAACCATCTTGTCTCATAGTAAAATGGTAATGCTGAATGTTCTGCTCCAGCCATGTCTTTGCGAAGTTCAGAAATCAGTCTTGATTTTAAGGGTCTCATTTTTATATAATTCACCATGGTTATAACTATTGTTAACACAATGTTTAGACCAGGACTTATTTCCTTTGCAGCAAGAGCTTCTCTATGAATCATGCAGTGTGTCCAAATACATTGTGGGGATTTTTCGCTGACAAGGGCTTGTAAACTTTTAAACCTTCCGGATAACTCAAGCACCATCATTGCAAATTTTAATGCCATTTTTCCACTGTATATTTGCCTTGCATATAAAATCGTCCAATATTTTGAATTTTTCAAAATATTGGACATTGGTGCTGTGGCTCTTCTTTCTATTGGTTTACAAAACAATAATCCTCAACTGCTGATAATCCATAACAAAATCAAACATAAGCAATTAAATGACAATCCTTGTTTCTATCTGTTGCCTTGCCAAGCTTGAATTGAAAATAATTGGTCACAAAGCTATGACAAAAGTTGTTGCTGCATATCTTCATATATGTCACCAATTTGCCAAGCAATGGTATCATTTAATGAAGGTATGCACTGTAGTTGTTTAATAAAACTTTCTCCAAACATAGTTTCCACAATATCAATCACATCTGGCAGAATTAGGTCTTCTCCAATAGTGTGGGGCATTTTTGCACCTAACTATTTTATATGCAACTTTGTAAGAAGCTAGTAAAGCTTTTTCATTTACAGACAAAGTGTTTTTAATGCTAGATTTTTGCTTTTCAAAACATTTCAGTTTGGCAGCAAACACCTCTCTCTGATGGATTTTTAACATACTTCTTATGAAGTGTTTCCAAATGTCTTAAGTTTATTCAGTTTCATGCTATCAGCTGCCAAAATTTTCAAACAAGTAACACACAGTGGTCTTTCTTTATCATTTACTTCAGTCTTTTGTGAAACAGAAATCTATATATTCTGCTGCATACTTTCTGTGAGCCTGAATTTGTTGATGTCTACACTCCACAGTCGTCAGATGCCTGCTTATGTCCAATTAAAAATTTATTAATTTTTCTACACTAGAAAAGATTGTTTTTATACCAGGTATCACAGTCGTTGCGAATAAGAGTAAAATAATGCCGACCATTGACTTCTCACTCTCGTGTTGGTCACTGTTACAGTGTTACTGCCGTCTTGCCATTTCAAGCCTTATTTATACTCATAGAAACATTTCCAGCATTTTCAACAGTTCTCATGATGAAATCGTGAATTTTTCTGAAAGGCCAATACAATTCAGCGGTCTGTACAGTGATGCCAGATCTATACAATTTTCAAACAACTTGATCGCATATTTAAATTTGTATGAATATTTAAAAATTTTAATTCCTAGTTTTTTTTGTTTTGCTAACTTTTATGGGTTTTTTCAGTGTCTCCACACAAGAATTGCAAAGGGGGAAAGTTGGGGGGGCACAAAAGCTTATATTAAAAAATGGGGCACACATGAAAGGAGGTTGAGAAACACTGGCATAATGGGTTTTTACTCCAGTGTTTCTCAACACTGGGGTAAACCAAAATTTTGGAAAAGTGTTTTCCAAAGTCCAGCAGTATCACTTACTGCTGGACTTTGCAAAGGCCTTTGACAGGATACTACATGGATTCCTAATCAGCAAACTGCAGCACATGGGGATGGATATAGGGAGGGTGGTTGATGGAGAGATATCAGAGAGTAGTTTATTCAGGAGTAGACTCCAAAAAGAAGACCTTTGACTAATGGTGTTTTGCAGGGTTCTGTTCTTGAACCATTGCTCTTTAATTTGTTCATTAATTATATAGAAAAGAATCTGAGAGGAACTGTTCAGTTATTTGCTGATGATGCAAAGTTGGGTAGAGCAATAGTTAATACACATGATGTCAAAATTTTGCAGGATGATTTGGATATAGATTGGCAGATCGGGCTAAAGAGAATGGATGTCATGGAAAAGATTGACATCAACTGTGTTTATATTAGTTGAAGTAATTTATTTGATACTAAGTAAAATATACCGACAAGTTTTGCCAACTTAGCTGTTTGGCTTCTTCAGGGTGAATAAAATAGATACAAAACAACTTAAACACTGAAACTGTTCATGAAGGAATGAACCGAATACAATTGTATTTTTTTACAAAAAACAGAAGAATGCGTACATTACATGCATGGAGCGTGTATGAAGTCAACTGTTGTTATGTAGGAATGTTCTGTAATTGGAAGCAAGATTTAGCTCTGGCGTGCTTAAAGATCTTATGAGGGTCTTCCAAATATCAGCTAGAATTAATCTTTGGTTTCTATTGAGGTTGTGTTCAGAATGGATTACTATTATGACTTCTTTTATGATTCGGGAGCGGAAATCTTCCTCTAAATAGGGCATGGAGCTTTTGTCCCATTCTATGGTATGGTTTGTCCTGGAGAAATGAACTGCTAACCTCAAGAACATGTAGGCAATGTAAACAACAGAGAAGACAATTCTGGGATAGCACTTCATTTCTCCAGGACAAACCATAGTGTCACTTTCACAAAAACAAACTGGGTTTCTCTCTTTATATTTTGCTTTATTTATTCACATTTTATTTTTTGTTTAAATTTTATTTTGCTTATTGAAGAATTTATTTCATTAATGACTGCCATATATAATCTTCTGATGTCATGCTGAAGAAACAAATACTAAGTTCAAAGTGTTGTAATTGTGTATTGCTGACGCTGTCAAGATTTTTACTCCATTATAATTTTTTTTGTATTATTATTATTCATTTTATATTTCAGCTGAGCATTCTTCTGAAATTATAAGGAAGGGACAAAAGCGAAAGGAGGAGGTGAAGAATAGGAGTTAAATTCATAATTCTGGTGTGCATTAGCAATCAAGTACATAATCAAATATCTGAATATATACTGTCTAATCTTTAAAGGTACCTGTGGCATAACTATAAATAATAAATTACACGATAACCACAGTAATTAACTTGAATGAAATAAAGGTACAAATATTTCATAATGAAATTAACAGTACATCAACAGTTTAGAACAAACAGTTCAAATAAATGGAATACAAAGTACATAACAGTCGGTGGATTATCAATTAAAAATTGTTGCTGTGTGCTTGAAATTAATTTTAATAAAATATAAAATAATTCTTTAAAACTTTTTCTTTAATGGTTACATAAGATAAGAATCTCCTAAGCTTTTGGGAGATTCTTATTTTATTATTATTATGAATGTATACTGGAATCATTGCTTTACAAATGGATTGTGCTCTTGTACTTCAAGACTAACTTCTCTTTCTGAAAAAGAGATAATTCTAATTTAGATGTAGAAATAAAGAAATATTTTAAGAAGAATAAAACTGATTTTGTGCATCGATTTATTACTATGGATGAGACTTGGATTCACCATTACACACCAGAATCCAAACAGCAGTCAAAACAGTAGACAGAAGCCAGTTGTTCAGTGCCAAAGAAGACAGTCGGTTCCATCAGCAGGAAAGGTCATGGCATCGATGTTTTGGGATGCTAAAGGCATTTTGTTCATTAATTATCTTGAAAAGGGTAAAACAATAACCGGAGAATATTATTCCAATCTTTTAACCAGACTAAATGATAAAAATTTGTGAGAAAAGACCCAGTTTGCAGAAGAAAAAGTCATCTTTCATCAGGACAGTGAACCTACACACAAAGGTGTTTTGTCAATGGGAAAATTAAGGGATCTGCACTATGAATTGTTGGAACATCCACCCTATGCCCCAGATTTAGCTCCCTGTGACTTCTGTCTCTTCCCAAAACTAAAACCACCTCGCTGGTCACTGTTTTTCTTTGAATCAAGAGGTGATTGCAGCTGTAGAGTAAAATCTGCGAAATTCATTTTGCAGTTCTTACTGAGAACCAGGAACGGGATAATGGTGCTGGAGAATCCCTGGAATAAATGTATTTGTCTTAAGGGAAA
Organism: Typopeltis vanoorti; assembly: GCF_054136105.1. Taxonomy (NCBI): domain Eukaryota; kingdom Metazoa; phylum Arthropoda; class Arachnida; order Uropygi; family Thelyphonidae; genus Typopeltis; species Typopeltis vanoorti. The sequence continues at coordinate 5,097,685 of NC_143552.1, read as the reverse complement.
TTATGTTGAAAAATAAAAATAATTTTGACATTATAAATTCGTTTTTTCATTGTTAGGTCAAGGACCATTCAGACTACCCTCGTATTAGCATTACTGTGAGCATTTTTAAAATTATATTTCATTTCTACATAAGCAGTATATCAAGACTATATTTCTAATTTAGTATTCTTTTCATTATTATTATTTTATTTATTTTATTTATTTATTTTTTTTTTCAGTATGTTTCCAGAGTTTCCAGATATGGTAATCACAATGTATCAACAAACAGTTCAGAAATTGGGTTAGTATATGTCATTAAAGATCTTTTATGTTTGTTTTGATAGATATGTTTCGAATGTAATATTATATGTTGTGCTATTTTTATTTGTTTTTCATAAGATTTTTTGATCCATGTGTCACATGTTGAATGAATTAAAAAATGACAGTTTGAAATTCAGAAATCTCCTTGTTAATATGTCTTTGTATTTGTGCTTTTTGTATCAATATGAAGAAGTACACAATAATGATGTACAAAACTAGGCATTCATTTTATTAACATATTTTACTTTTTAATGTTGTTTTTGGCAAAATAATTATTGGAAATTTATTGCAATATTATTTTGATTGTGTTGTTGTTGTTGTATATTTTACTGTTATAGTATATTTTACTGTATTTTTATTATCCTGTTTTTTATTTATGTGTGTATATTATAATAGGAAATGGAATTTATTATTATTTTTTTTTATGATGCATGTGGTCTTGTATGTTGGTGTTTCTTTTGAGGTGGAGCATATGTGTGGATATTTGGGGGAAGGTATTTTTTGAGGAGGGCATGTGTGTGTGAGTATTTTGTGAAGGCATGAGTGCTTTTTGAGGTGGTGTCAGGTGAATATGCGTTTCTGATGTGGGGACTTGGGGGAGGGGGTTGTATTTTGGAGGTCGTGGGTTTTTTGAGATGACGAAGGTAGATAGTAGATATATATTAGGGTAGTTCTCAAGAGCCATAGGCCAGAAGTGTTTGGTTCTTGGTGACTGCATTTCTGATATTGGTTTCATGGTTTGGGTTGTTTTTTTGTTTGTGTTGAGGGAGTGTTTTTTTTCCTGTACTGGCTAAATAGTCAAGTTAGCTCTAGTATAATGTTCTAAATAATGGCATCACACATATAAGAAAAAAAATAAATACAATTTATTACTCCTATATATTTAACTCAATATGTCATGAGCTTCATTCAGGAAGAAGACAGAAGAAATGGAATTGACATTTAAAATATGAATACAAGAATGAATCATGCAACATTTGTATATCATGTGTCTCAGCTGTTCAATAGGAGGAAACATTAGAGTTCAGACAAGTCGAGATAGATATATAATTAATTAATTAATTTTAAAAATTATAAACCATTAACAGCAATCACTTCCTAAAATTTAGAGATAGGTATGCAATCTCTCCGAATAAGATTAGGACAGAGGTATAAAGCTTCACGATACTCAAAAAATAGATAATCAGATTTGAACCCACTGTAGTGTAGCAGGTTAATATGGTTTCATTTAACTCCGTCAATCATCGATGGCATGAGAAGCAAGGCCTAAAATCCCCAAAACATATAATCTAGATTTTCTTCTAATCCTAGCAGAATGGCTAGTTTGTCCAAAGTAGCAAAGATGATTAGAACAGAGAGTTTGATAAATGCCAGGCAAGTATGGAAGTGATAAGTATCTTTGATAATTGGTAAGAAAGATGACATCTTCCAAGCCGGTTTGAAGGTGATATATTGATTATATCTTTGAAAGGGTCATTGCTCTTTGTTCAGATCCACATACTCTATCTTCCTTTAAGATGAGTATGTGGATCCTGTTAAAATCAGATTGCAATCTGGGAGAGGGATGATAATTATCAAATATTTTCTCTATCAAGGTCCAACATATTCATTAAGAAATAGAGTAAGTTTTATTTTATTTCATTTTTCTAATAGAAGAGACTTCGAAGAACATATTGTGCATGCTCAGTGTACTAAGCCTTTAATAATACCTATTTTTGTGAAAGATGACAATGTGAAGATGTGTGGATATTGATGGAGACTGCTGTTAGATTCACATTCAATAGTTGAACTTGATGTAAATGTATAAGGAATATTTTATCCAGAAATTTAAGTAGTTCTCTTTCAGAGTGAGACCAGATTGCAAAGATGTCATCCATAAAATGTAACCAAATGTGAGGTAAAGTAGAAATGGTGTTAGAAATCTGCTTCTTTGAATACTCCATAAAATAATCAGTCAAAGCAGATGATATTGGACTACCCATCGCAGTACCCTCGATCTGCTGAAATAATTTATGTCAAGTAAAATTACCGGCATTGATTTTAAACTTGAATAATCTAATGATGCCATCAGAGAAATCTACTTGTAAAAGCTATAGAGTTTCTTAAATGAACAATGATGTGATAATGTCATTTCTCTATACTTATTACACCCATCCTCTTCCTTGAACCTCTCTACTATACTAGGTGATTTTGAATACTTCATCGTCCTTAAGGCTGGCTGGTTTCCCTGTTATCTCTCTTTCTCACTGAATATATTCATTTCAGTATATTTCACTATGGCATTGATTTTTGTTTAAAATAATGTTATTACATCATGCTATTCTCCCTGCCACTGGTCTCGAGATTTCCATTTGTTCTAATTGTGAAATTTAAATATACCTTTTTGATAAAATCAATATAAATTTCCCTACTATGTAACAAATAAAGTTTTGCAATTATAAATATTTAATTGTGAAGTTATTTTCACAATCCTCCTCAGTTTGGAAACAGTATAATACCATTATGCTTGCTATAGATGGCAACACTATCGGCACGTTTTTTTTTTTTTTCCTAAGGAAAAAAAATTTCATAGAATGACTTCCATGTGAAATTGCAAGTCATTCTATGAAGTAGTTTTTTTGCTTCAGACAGCTGTATAAAACAGTGTTGTCTGCATCCCTTGAAATGGATAAAATTGAGTATTGTGTAGTTATAAAATTCTTTGTAAAAGAAGGTTTAATGGCAAAAGAAATTCATCCTGAGTTCATTAAAGTTTATGGGCACTCTTCTCCTTCATTTCTGACAATTAAGAAATGGACTGCCAAGTTTAAACATGGCCGTATCAGCCTTGAAAATGATCCATGTGAAGAACGTCCAAAAAGTGTAACAACACCAGAAATTATTGATCGAGTGCACGATATGGTACTGGATGACCAGCAAATCAAAGTGGGTGAAATTGCTGAGACTATAGGCATTTCAAAAGAACATGTACGATATATAAAAAAAGGTTTGCACAAGATGGGTGCCATGCATGCTCACAGCAGATCAAAAACACACTCACATGAAAATCTCTGAACAGGAATGTTTTAATTCTAAAAGGAATGTTTCGATTTATTACTATGGATGAGACTTGGATTTGACATTACACACCAGAATCCAAATAGCAGTCAAAACAGTGGAGATAGAAGCCAGTTGTTCAGTGCCAAAGAAGACAAAGTTGGTTCCATTAGCAGGAAAGGTCATGGCATCGGTGTTTTGGGATGCTAAAGCATTTTGTTTATTAATTATCTTGAAAAGGGTAAAACAATAACCGGGGAATATTATTCCCCGGTTATTGTTTACACATGGAAACAAGCAGTTTCCATGCATATTTTGTCAGCTAAATTGGCAGGGAGGAATCTTACAAAAAAAAAAAAAAAAATTAGCTGACAAAATATGCATGGAAACTGCTTGTTTTGCTAAATTCAACCAAAAAATTAAGCAGCAGCAACCTAAACAAAGTGGAAAAACTGACCATCAAATCCCTAAAAAAAATAACTGTGACATTATTATCACAAAAGCAGATAAAGAGAATGCCACTGTTGTTTTAAATCGGACAACCTACATTTTAAAAATGAACCATTTAGTATCAGACCACAACAACTACCAAATGGTAAATTACAACCCCATGCAACGCAACAAACAGAAAACTACTGAACTACTTAAATCAGTTAACACGTGGCCGGAAGAAACAATTAAAAGAATTTATGCCGTGCCAAAAGTACACAAAACAGACATGCAATTACAGCCAATTGTGGAAGGAATCGACAGTCCGAATTACTACTTAGCCAAAAAATTAGCGGTCACACTCAAGGAATTGGTTGGTCATTCCCCTTCCTACATAAAAAATACACAACAATTCATAAACAAAATTAAAAACATTACGCTCAACGACCAAGATCTATTAGTCAGCTTTGACATAACTTCCCTTTTCACCAATGTCCCAATCAATGATATTATCTTACTCTTACAGAACATATTTCCACATGACATCACAGCCCTCTTGGCCCACATACTCCACTCCGGATATTTTGCGTGGCAAAACAGTTTTTACCTTCAAAAAGAGGATACAGCCATTGCTCACCACTTTCCCCCCCAATAGTGAACTTTTATATGGAAGACTTTGAGCAACGAGCTCTAGAATTGGCGTGCCTAAAGCCCAAAATTTGGCTCAGATATGTCAACGATATTTTCGCCATTTGGCCCCACGGACAAGAAGCAATAGATACATTCCTTAGACACCTGGACAAACAACACAAATGCATCCATTTCACCATTGAAATAGAAAAAAACAACTCTCTTCCTTTCCTAGACACACTTGTCACACGTCTTCCTTCAGGCTGTCTCTCCTTCTCAGTTTACTGCAAACCTACACACATACACACAGGCCAGTACATACACAAAACTTCTTATCACCACCCATCACAAAACTAGGGGTCATAAGCACCCTTAAACACAGAGCTCAAACCATTTGTTCAAATGAACAGGCTCTGAACCATGAATATGAGACCATCAAACATACCTTTATAAAAAATGGATACAGGATAAAAACCATTCACAAGATCCTCCACAAAGATACCACTAATAACAAAAAAGATTTCAAGAATGCTATTGCTTACCATATGTTAGAGGCATTTCAGAAAAAATAGATAGGACACTACACAAATACAACATCAAAACCACCTTTAAACCCCCCGGCAAAATTAAGACATCTACTCAGTTCTTCCAAGGATACCTTGGCACACTTAGCTCACCCAGGGGTTTACAAAATAGATTGCACATGTAACATGCTATACATAGGGGAAACAGGGCGAACCATCCCGATCAGAAAGGATGGACACAAATGACACATAAAATACCTCCATTTTGGAAAAACCGGCCTTTCTGACCATGCACTCCAAACATATCACAGAATTGATTGGAAAGGTACCAAGTCCCTACACCGCACCAAAACCTGGTTCGAACGGAAATTCAAGGAAGCATGTGAACTGCTCAAACATGATCTGAATAAAAATGATGGTCTAACCATTCCAAGAATGTGGAGGACCCATCTGCAACCTTCATAGCAACCACGAAGAAAAATCTCAATACAAGAAGACTTGGTGAAGTGTTTTTTTTTTTTTTTTTTTTTTTTTTTTTTTTTCTTTCCCCGGAACAATCAATAGCAACCTGTGCTGTACAAATCCAGAAGACATAATCGTAATATAACAATATAAACTGTATAATTCCAGAAGAATCCTAGTACGTGAGGGCTTTAGCAGAGTTTATTGTAGTTTTTATTGGTAATTTTTTTTTTTTTTAATCACTAGAGGGTAGGCTAAGAAAAAAGATTAGTTAACAACATAGATGTAATTTACCTGTATAGAGTGCAACAGCATGTAGCTTGGTTCTTATACACATGTATCCTTCTGATGATGACCTCAACACAGGGGTCGAAACGTCATTATTATTTTATTATTAATCAGTAAAATAATCTTTCCAACACGTGTTTTGTGTCCCTAAATTCATACATATGAGTGCTGATCACCGTGTAACCATAAAAGAGTTATGTTTAAATTATATTTGTGATCAACTTGAACAAGTTAGCCAGACTACTGACAACAAATTTTTAATTCCATTATTGAATAGTTGCTGACACCTGCATGTTGTAACATTTTTTCAGCAGAAAAAAAAAATATATGGCAAGTAAAATTATTGGCATTGATAGTAAACTTGAATAATCTGATGATGCATTAAGGGAAATCTTTTTTAGTGATAATTTTGCTGATAGCTGGGCTTTCTGCCTCGGTTATTGCTGATAACTGAGGCAGAAACCTTGAAGAGGCAACCAGCTGATAATCATTATATTATTATGAAAATTAGAAAATCACGAAATTGGCTAGTGTAAAGAGAAAGGTAGTTCACTCTCTGTAATTAATGAAATCTGCATTAGTCAAACACCTGTAGAGATAGATATTTTGAGTTCCAGTTGTAATTCTATATAAAATGTGAGATTAGGGAAATTATTTGGGGAACAGAGGTGGGAAAATTTCCACAAAGCCTTTAAGAAATCTGAAGAACTGATTGAGTCTTTTGATCTAACACCCAATCCTAACCTACATGTGGTGTGATGTGCTCCATTAAGAGGCATCTACCTGGATACTGAATAAGGATGTGCTGCCAGTTTGGCACCTAGCCAACCAAATTCTGTATTCTGTATTGACTTAACCCAAGGAAGAAAATGATGGTATCATATCGTACCATCATTTCTGGGATGTAGTAGGATAAATAGTTCTCTTGCTGTTTTCATCAGGTAGCCAGGATAAACACTGAAAAATCAGCTGCTGTAACAAACTAAATGTTAATGAACTTAAGGTGAACACTATCAACTTAAGAAGTATTAATGGAAGACAGTCAGCTCAGAACTGGTGATGAATCATCTTGACATAATTGGTGTTACCAAGACATAGAAGATAACAGGTGAGATTCTACTAAATAATAAATATAATTGGGTAATAGAGATTAGGGTAAAGAACCATTAGTTATAGCTATCAGCACTAAACACAAATTTATATTTCTGAATTGGCATGGTTTCAAAGGGATTCAGAATGGAACATTGTACAATAAAACTATTTCTGCCAATAGTTCCACAAAAGATCTTAACTAAAGAAGTGGAAAAATTTTCAAGTCTTTAGAGAAGGCAGTTGACAAAAATCTAGTGATGACCACTTGTTCTGCTGCCTCTAGCCAAGTGCTGAATTATTTCCTCTACATCAGTCCTTTAAAACCCTTTTTTGTAGCTTGAAATATTTCTATCGTGTCTCCTCTTTTCTGCCTAACAACCAACTTTTGCAATTCAATAACTCTGTCTGTTGTCATAGGGAGCATTCCAAAGACCACTTGCCATCTTAATCACTTGTCTTAGGCTTGTCTGTAACCTAAGAAACCCAGGTGATCAGAGACCTGGGTGCAGTAATCCAGATGTAGCTATATCAAAATTCTTATAAAAGGGAATGATAATTCTCTGCTTGTTACTGTATTCAATAATCAAGTAAGCTTATGATATTCATTGGCCTCCTTAGCAACATGCCCTCTGAACTTTGAATTTCTATCTACCAACACCATCAAATCCCTAGCTTTGTCAATTTCCTGGAATATGTTTCCATCAATGTGGTACATCATGTGTAATATTTCCCCCCCCCCACACACACACACACAAAATGAATAAAGACAAATAAAAACAATCAATATACAAAAAACTTTCATTATATTTATTTTAAAAAACTTATGTTAAATGTTAAACTAACCCTAAATAAAGACATTAGAAATGTTTTTTTCCTAGACTTTTCTTTTGCAAATATATCATAATTCAAATTATGCATGTTATTTTCAATAAATAATAGTGATAAATTTGACATTTTAAAGAGTTTCGTAAATAATTTTTCACCCTTTTAAGAACAGCAAATGAATGATCGCTACTATCATTACTAATGGACATTGTTAGTGAAATTTTCAGTATTGTTCCCATATTAGACAATGATTGTACATGTCTAATGTATTATAAGTATTTCTTATATGAGGGGGTTGCCTGGAAAGTTTTGATAAACACCTATAACAAAAATGATATTAAAGTAGTTGATATAACCACAAGAAAGAACATATCTTCAACAAACTCTTTAACCCCCATGTTTCATCACATGATAATAACTTGTTCTTTTTCTTTTAGGGTATATAAGAAGACAAAATTAATTAATTTTTGTTCTAGGTTTTTATCAGAACTTTCCAGCCCCCACTCCCTTTGTATGTATTCAAGAAACTGGATGAATTCATCTTTAAATTTATCATTTTCGGCCAAATTTTAAATTTAATAAATACCTGAAAATTATCCTGTGCTTCTGAATATGCCTCACATTAACGATTTAGCCCTGTAACCAATCTATCACAAATTACATATAATGTATTTAACAAAAACCTTTCTTTTCCCTGAGGGGGAAACTTGGTTTTTATTTGTATCATCATATATACATTTCATTTATAAAAAGAAAATGTATGTATGATATAGTTTCTTTTTTCATCTTTAAGTTAATGCACATCTATTAATAGTTTGGCCCTTTCTTCAATATTTTATTCAAAATTATTTCTTACTTCTAAAATGAACCCATTTAACGACTTTAATAGTTTTATACCTTCCAACAAGTTAATTTTAGAATTCTGTAAGGATTTGCTTGGTTCCATTCAATTGTATCATCATTGAATTCCATAGTATGGTTAGTAATGTTCATAAAGTTTCATATTCAGCAAATGTCTTGTTCAAATTATTATACTCTAAGCTCCATACATATTTTTTGATACCTAACAGATTGATCAATGCTTCTTTAATTAATCTGTAATTACTTTTTCAAGCAGAAACAGCATTGGCTCTGGCACCTCATTATGTGTCACAAATATTTTTCACCCAAATGTTTAATACATTCCATCTTCTATTGGAAGAAGAAAAAAAGATATTATATACATTTTGAACAAATTTAAATAGTGTACTAGAACATGATTCTACAGCATTTATTCCCACTAAATTTAAAGCGTGACTGCCACACTGAATTTAAAATGCTGTTTCAAACTAGCTTGCACACGTGAATATTTTCCTGCCATATTTTAAACATTGTAAAAAAAAGAGGGACATGTGATCTATTTAGATATTGACTTGAAGCAATAACATCCGTTTTCTGAGCTATACGTATATTATAGTGATATAGGAAATTTAACAGAAAACAATCATATTTTTTTTATGTTCAGTTTTAATTAGTTATAATTTTAAATCTCATTGTTTGGGACCCTTAAATTGGTCCTAATTTTTGGGATCCCTAGCTAGAGCTTTGTGCACCTGTGCATAAGTATGGCTCTGACCAAACCACTGATTTAAGCACATCTATACTGATTGCTTGATTTTCTAAGTATTCAACATAGAAATTGGCTTAAGGGGAGGGTATGGATGTCCCATCTAGTTCGCATCTGGTTATTTCACATGTAAAGGAAAGATATACAAACAATGAGATCTGTTTTCTGAAGCAGATATCTTGGAGAACATAAAAAATACATTCGGCACCATCATTACAGCAAGTTGGACCAGTGGCACACCCAGGGAGGGGGGCCAAGGGGCCCCTGGCCCTCCCCAAAAGAAAAACGAAAAATCACTAGAAAATTTTCTAAAAATCTTTTCCTAATTAAAATTCTTTTTTTTATTTATGTTCTGTCTTCTATTTCTATACTGCTTATGAATTAGCGGCCACATGAGGTGGGAATACTGTATGGTTCTCGGGAATCACGGCCGCTGTGAACGCAAGGCGAACGAAGTAGTGCTCTTGAGGACTGAGCACTACTTCGTTTGCCCGAACTGGGTTAAAGGAGATCATGGGTATCATGTATTGGTGATCACTGCAGATGTTCAGTCATAGGTCGTATGCAATGTTGTGTGAATTCTCAAATTGTCTACTCAACTCAGCCCCTCCCCCAAGATTAAATCCTGAGAGTGCGCTACTGAGTTGGACTATCAGACCATGCCTTGGATCCTTTCACACAAATTAAATGGAGATAAGAAAAAGTACTACATAGAAGTCATAAGTCATAGAGACTGTTTTTGGAATCAGCAACAGTTTTAAACTATTCCCCAAAAGCATGACTGTTTTGATTTATCAAAAATCTTGGAGACAGTCATTTTAGGTTCAAATTAATACTTTTTTAACTCTCTCTCTCTCTTTCTTAAATACAGTTGATTAGGAGTTTAATTTCTTGTATTCTTCATTACTATTTTTTTTTTTTTTAAACTGGTGCCACTGTTACCTAATTGTTGCTGTTTGTGTACTGTGATAAACTATTTTTTTCACACAGCTTGCACTTCCGCACAAAACACTTCCTACCTATTCACTCATCAGTCACTTTCCTTGCACAAAAATCTTTGAATTTCATGATGAATACATCTCACGCATATTGCACTGAACAAAGTCCCACATATTAATTTCTCCCAGCAAAGTTGTCTCTGCTGCCATTGTTCTACTATACACACTAGTGCAATACTAAAAATATTATGTGACACCAGGGAGTTCAAAGACTCATAAAATATCTACTTTAATCCATGCATATAAGTATTCCTTAAAATCTAAACAACTCAATCTACACACAATCATATAAAAAAAAAAAAAAAAAAAAAAAAAAAAGCTCCAATAGATTAATATCATTAAATAAATTTGAAAAAATTACTTTTCTTTCTGCACCACTCCACGCATGCATCTTTTCACAATTAAACCTTGTACCCACCTCCTTATATTTTACAAGAAATTATATTCTTGTTTTAATCCTTTACCCAAGCATAATCAAACAAACTTTGTGTTTGAAGTATCTTCCTGGGTCATGCTCTTACTAATGAACCTGAATAAAGATCAGAACCAGTCTAGGTAGCAATCCTTCCCATACTGTATTTGCATTATAGGATATCGAGGCAATGGATGTGAAGTTGGTAATCTCTATATACAAGTACACTATAGAAAGTATTTTACCTTGGGTATAATAAATGTTAAAAAATACCAAGTAATTTTAAACCTGGTTTTACTCCATTTCCCAAGTAAGCAAACAGACAAACAAGTCGTTTTCGCTTGCAAGTGATGCAAGTCTAGCTGATCCTACAGGTAGTGCAAGACTAAGGCAACTCGTGGTAAAGGTGGCATAAGCTCTGATCACTAATCTTAATATTTACCCTTAATGCCAAAACACATCTCCAAGGAGGGGATGTATGCTGTTTTGTATTAAAGGCAAGGGGCCACTACCCAGACCGGTTTCGACCTTTATTGAGGTAGAATGGGAGTTCATGTCTTTCATCATCGGCCTTTGGAGTATAAAGATTGCTGCGGGTCAGCAGGTAGTAATAGGGGAAGTTAAAGAAAGATAGAGTAGGATAGTAGGAGGTAAAAAGAGGCCTCAGTCAACCTGTTTAGCTGTATAACCCAGAGGTTGTGGCTAAAAGGTCTGTAAAACATAATCTCCTTACACCTGTTCGAAAAAAAAAAACTTAAAGTTTACATTTCATTTTACCCGAAAAAATATAACTTTCGATTACATTAATCAAGGTGTCTGGAGACGTTATCTCGTAACCCCCTAAGAAAATAAAGAAAAATGTTTGTTAAAATTTGGAACTTAGAATATTCTTAAACTATACCTTTCAACTGAAAAAAAAATTAAAAAAAAAAAAAAAACTGCGATAGCGGGATCCGTATTGAGGTGGACTTTATCAACCAGAGAACCGAGAGTTGGAGGAAGAGCCCGGCCCGAGTGATGCAGCCCACAAGGAGCTGCACCGCCTCGCTGTAGGCCTTCGCAGCTCAAGTTCTTAGGTCTGCCCCCTCCTAATTGGACTAAGTGTGAATACACAGAAACAAAACCAAAAGAAAAAACTTAGAAGAAGGGGCTTTTTTTTTTTTAGATCATATTTGCCCTCCAATTTTTAATCGCTACCTCAAAGTATTTTACCACGTTTTCCATCACTGTGAGTACGTGTACTGACTCTTCATCATTTAGTTTCTATATTCTCTTCAAGCTTTCATTCCATTTCGTTCGGTGGTAATTGAAGTTATCCCACTTCATCCATATACTAAGATTATCTAGCTCGCCTTTACATTGCAAACAAGCGTCTCCTTTTTCCTGTATAGCTGTGTGGACTTTGTTCCTTATCTCGGGTTTGTCCCTAAGATCGAGTAGGATTCGTCTTGTTATATTGTTATTTGAATTTGAATTATTGAAAAATTTGAATAATTGAAACAAGATAACAATTATATTGTTATCTTGTTATTTGAATTTTCGTATGGAGGATTTTCTCCTTCTACCAGTTTTGTAATGGGGTGAGAAGAACCGGTATTTGTATCTTCTGGTTTTGGATCGTTTCCTTGCTCTGTGTCCTCTTCTGATGAGGTTTCTTCCTCATTTTCTGTGTTGTTTCGCGTTATTATCTCATTTCTTTCCTCATCTTCTTCCGAACTTGAGGCTTCTATTGGGCTTTCAATGTCTTGTTTATTTCGTTTCATTTCTCCTTCTTCTGGCGTGATGGGTCGTTTTGTTGAACTGGTATTGATTTCCATTTCCTCTGTTTCTGTGCTGTTATTGTTGCTTTCCATTTCAATGGTGTGAGATTTCTTAGTGTTCCGTTTCTTTTTCTTCCTAGTTTTTCCTCCTGCATTGTTCCTGCTTATTGCCTGGTTTCCTAACATAGTCGTCGCATTAGCTGGGGGTTGTAGGGCTGGAAACTTCTGATTCAGTTGTTTGTGGCTCGTTTACTGTTTGGCCGGTAGCTCGAGAGTCCTGTGTTGTGAGCTTAGGACTGATTACTGGAATGGCTACTGCCGCAGGTGTTATGGCACCTCCTGCTCTTTCTGCAAGGGTCCTGTTAGGACAAACGTCTATTTTATGGGATGTGTTCTCACATTTACGGCACGGTGACTCGCATTGATTCAATGTGTGTTCTGTCGATAAGCAGTTGTGGCATGTGTTGTTTTTCGGCAGTGAGCGCTAAGGTGGCCCAAAGCGGTGCACCGAAAACATTGTTTTCTTACTCCTGGATAATTGACTATTACTCTTGCTGAGCCTAAAAAAATTAAGTTGGGGACCTCTGTTTTCATCTCGATTGAAATGCTTATTTCCCCTGATTTCCACTCTGGGATATCCGTGTCTTGTCCGATTGTTACGTTTCGGACAGTCCCCCACTTGGAGAAAATGGTTTTTATGATTTCCTCCCCTTTCTCTAGATATTCTAGAGGAAACCTGTCAATTTTTACGGATTTTAAAATACTCCCGACTAGGAAGGGTAGGTATTTTTCCCTTCACATTCTACACCTTTAAGGAGCGTTTCTCTTGTCTCTATGTTGTTTGGAATCGTCCCCCCCCCCTAAGGGGTAAGCCCGTAAATGCTTTCATGACATTGAGAAGAGCTCTCACAAACATTGCTTTCTCTATGCTTGGGTCAATTTCGATCCCGAGAGTACGAACTCTTGGTAAGAATTTAGACATTGTTTAAAGGCAAATACTTTTCCCACAGTAAAAGAAAGTTGAGTCTCTGAAAAGGGAAGACCTTAAGACAGGCCTGTACCGTTTGGCACGAGGCTGCAAGAAAAACCACCAAAAGAAAAACTGTAAGGGTTCTTACCGAAGGATACTGCAATAGGAGCTCTCTCTCGGGATCTTGTAAATGGCAACTGGAATCCAAAGCAATGGCACCTTCGTTGTAACAGGACTGGAATAGGAGCTCTCTCTCGGGTTCTGGTAACTGGCAGGTCTCATCAGTGGGAGCTAAGCTAGAAATTACTTGAGGTCTCATCAGTGGGAGCCAGGCTAGAAATACCAAGCTAGAAATACCAAGATTTAGTAATACAGAGCTTATAAGTATTTTACCAGAACAAGTTACCATAAGGTGTTTTAACCTTATTAAATAAAAATCTCTGGAGGAGATATAAATGTAGAAAGTATTTTACCGTGGGTATAATAAATGTTAAAAAATACCGAGTAATTTTAAACCTGGTTTTATTCCATTTCCCAAGTAAGCAAACAGACAAACAAGTCAAGTTTGCATCTGCAAGTGATGCAAGTCTAGCTGATCCTACAGGTAGTGCAAGACCAAGGCAACTCGTGGTAAAGGTGGCATAAGATCTGATCACTAATCTTAATATTTACCCTTAATGCCAAAACACATCTCCAAGGAGGGGATGTATGCTGTTTTGTATTAAAGGCAAGGGGCCACTACCCTTGCACTACCTGTAGGATCAGCTAGACTTGCATCACTTGCAGGTGCAAACTTGACTTGTTTGTCTGTCTGCTTACTTGGAAAATGGAGTAAAACCAGGTTGAAAATTAATTGGTATTTTTTAACATTTATTATACCCACGGTAAAATACTTTCTACATTTATATCTTCTCCAGAGATTTTTATTTAATAAGACCTTATGGTAACTTGTTCTGGTAAAATACTTATAAGCTCTGTATTACTAAATCTTGGTATTTCTAGCCTGGCGCCCACTGATGAGACCTCAATAAAGGTCGAAACTGGTCTGGGTAGTGGCCCCTTGCCTATAATACAAAACAGCATCCATCCCCTCCTTGGAGATGTGTTTTGGCATTAAGGGTAAATATTAAGATTAGTGATCAGAGCTTATGCCACCTTTACCACGAGTTGCCTTGGTCTTGCACTACCTGTAGGATCAGCTAGACTTGCATCACTTTCAGGCGCAAACTTGACTTGTTTGTCTGTTTGCTTACTTGGGAAATGGAGTAAAACCAGGTTTAAAATTACTTGGTATTTTTTAACATTTACAAGTACACTAGTTATGAAGATACTTCATGAGCAAACTTTGTTTACTTATGCTTGAGTAAAGGATTAAAACCAGAACATAATTTCTTGCCTACTATATTATAGTTTGTAAGCAAGTGAAAAAACGTTCTACAAATGTCTCCCTCATACTTTTATTGTTGATTTTAATAGATACAATGCAATATAGATTGTCATGCTTTCATCTTTAAAAATTCTTAAGTAGGTGTGAGAGTACATATATACACCTCATAAAAATTTTTAAAGATTCATTTTTGAATTTTGCATTTTTGTCTACTTTATTAACAGGGTACTTTTATTGGTTGCACTGTGCAGCTTGGCAAAATTAAAGATTTATGAAATGTGTAAACATTCTTAGTATTGAGGTATTTCTGAAAATATTAGAGCTCAGTTTACTTTGGCTAATTCTGTAAAAAATTTATGAAAAGTTCTGATGATAACTGTTCATTATAATAAAATCAAAAATTGCAGGGAAACGTTACACATTCATGAAAAACTTTAAACTAACTAGAGAAGCACCTGACTTAGCTGCTACCTTTAAAGAAAAATTTTTGATGAACAGATATTCTAGAATGTTGAATTTAGTACCATGCTTGTTAAAAATTCATGATACTCAGAACCATAAGTAATTCTTGGTACATGAATAGGCTGACCTGACACAGACTTCATTGATTGGATTATACTTTTCCATTTTAGGATTGTTGAAAGCAGAGCTCAGATCTGCTTTCAGAAAGAAGCAACTGAACTATGAACAAGTTCAAATTAAGAACATATTACATATTATTTAAATCAAGTGGATATTAAATCCAGCATTATATCAAAGCTGAATGTAGAAACTATGAAAGTTTCATAAAAAATTGACCAGAGAGCTTACGGGAATACACTCGCCGGCATTCACGAGTTGCCTTAGTGCGGACTACTTAGAAGACATGAGCGCTTGCCCACGCATCCATATATTCACCTTCTTTGGTCCATTTTGATAAGGTTTCGCTGGGTCAAAGCTGTATAACTGAGAGGAGACCTCCACATAGCCTTTAAAGGAATGCGGAGAACTGACCAGGGCTTCTGACCTAATGTCCAATCCTCACCTTCTCGTGGTGCACCCTGTTGGGTATCTACTTGGATACTGAACGGACGAGGATGGGCTGGCAATTTGGGATTTAGCCGACCAAATTGTATTCTTATTGGTTAAACCAAAATATAGAATGATGGTACAACATGACAAAATTTCATGCCGGCTGGGGCGGCGCCCGGTTAAACAAGGTCCCCGTTGTTTTCGCCAGGGAACCAGGGCGAACAGCGAAAAGTCAGCTACTGGAACAAATCTGAAAATAAACTCCAACTCAACATCACCAGAGTTAAAGATCGGTACTATCAACGTAAGAAGCCTGAATGGCAAAGAAATGGAGCTAGCTGAGGAATTAGATAAGTACCAGATCGACATAATAGGGGTGACTGAAACAAAAAAGACCAAAACTGGTGAGATCTTTCTGAGCAATAAATACAAAATGTTATATTCAGGCAATGACAATCAAGGAAAAGAAGGAGTAGCCATAGTATTCAACACAAAATACGAGGCTAATCTTCTTGAATGGCAGTCAGTCTCAAGTAGAGTAATGTGAGCAAATATGAGAATGGGGAACTGGACAATGAGACTTATTTGTGCCTATGGTCCCACAGAAGGTTCTACTAAGGTAGAAGTGGAGGAATTTTTTGAGGCTTTAGAAAAAGCAACTGACACAATGAAAAATGAAAAGTTGGTCCTTGTTGGGGATCTAAATAGCAGAGTAGGAAATGATTGTGAGACATACAAAAATATTTTGGGAAAATTTGGAGAAAAGAGCAAAGCTAATAATAATGGCAAATATCTGTTGGATTTCTGCTCAGGACATGGAGTGGTTATTACTAACACCATGTTCCAACATAAAAATGTGCACAAATTCACATGGAGAGAAGAGGCTAGGAATAAGAAAAGTCTCATTGACTATGTTATTGTTGATACTGATGTTTTCTCCCTGGTGCAGGACACCAGAGTGTACAGAGGATTTGAAATTGGAAGTGATCACTATTTAGTCTTCAGCAGGATAAAATTGAATTTCATATTGAAAAGAATAACATGTAAGAAAGTTTTAAAGCGAATAAAAGTTGAGCAGCTCTCAGATGTGAGCTGTAGACTAAAATACACAAAGATTATTGAAGGAAAAATGAAAGAGTTTGAGAACAGGAATCAAACCTTGGAGATTCATTGGCAAACTCTGAAGAAAACATTGATTGATTCTGCCAGAGAGGCATGTGGTGAGGTTGTTTGTAAGGATAAAAAAATCAGAACTCCCTGGTGGACACAGGAGGTTAAAGAGGCAGTGAAGGAAAAGAAGAAAGCATACCAAAAGTACCTGTCAAAAAGTCAGCTTGTGCTCTTAGAGAATATAGAGACAAATGCAAGAATGCTAAACACTGTGTAAAACTAGCTAAACAAAAGTCATGGGAGGACTTTGGCAAGACTCTAGAAAATAAATATCAAGAAGGTGGCAAAATATTCTGGAGGTTGTTGAAGAAGCTTAAGAATGGAAGAAAGAGTGCTATAAAAGGAATTAGAGATGATAAAGGTGACATGAAAACGGGAGAAAAAGATATCCTTGAAGTATGGAGTAATTACTTTGAAAAACTGCTAAATGAAACAAGCAGTGATGACAGCACAGTGGTAAAAAACACTGACCAGGCATGCAGTCAGGAATACATATCCATACTCGAAGTAGAAAAAGCCATCAAAGGCTTGAAATGTGGAAAGGCAGCAGGAGTAGATGATATTCGACCAGAAATGCTGAAGTATGGTGGTATAAGAGTCTTACAGTGGCTGCACTGCATAGTTCAGAAAGCCTGGACAGAGGGACGAATTCCCGATGATTGGAGTAGAGCTCTCATAGTACCCATATATAAAAAGGGAAATAAAACTGCATGTGAGAATTACAGAGGTATTTCCCTACTGAGTGTTCCTGGCAAGATCTATGCAAGTATACTTGAGAAACGGTTGAGAAGAATTGTGGACGAAAAGCTTGGTGAAGAATAAGCTGGATTCAGGCCAAATAGAGGCTGTCAAGATCAGATCTTCACTTTACGACAAATAGTCGAGAAAGCATGGGAATATAACAAAGATCTGTATTTAAGTTTTGTCGATCTGGAAAAGGCATATGACAAGGTGCCAAGAGAGAAGCTATTCAATACGCTGCAGTTATATGGTGTTAATGGGACATTATATCAAGCAATACTTAGTCTTTATTTGAGTTGTAAGTCAGCAGTTAGAATTGAAGGAAGTACAGGAAGATGGTTTAATGTTAAATCTGGTGTGAGACAAGGATGTACATTATCCCCTCTGTTATTCATTATCTATATGGATCGCATTATGAAGGAAAGTGGTATTAAACATGATATCGAAATTGGAGATGTTAATGTCAGCTCTTTGCTTTATGCGGATGATGTTATACTTCTAAATAAATCTGCTACAAGTCTGCAAGATTCTCTGACTAAATTGAATAGCTCTTGTAATAGATATGGTATGAAGGTCAAGAATAAAAAGACAAAGACAATGAAAATAGGCAGAATCATTGAAAATGTCAACTGTGTTGTGAATGGAGAACCTGTTGAACAAGTAAAACATTTCAGCTATTTAGGCACAATTTTTACTGAAGAAGGTAAATTAAATATAGAAATAGACAACAGAATCAGCAAAGCTGGTATGGTGGGAAGTCAATTGAATAAATTCATATGAAATAAGAGAGAAATTAATCGCAACACTAAATTAGCTGTATACAAGACAGTGTTCAAACCAGTTTTAACTTATGGATCTGAGAGCTGGGTCAGAAGTAAAACACTTGACCAAAGACTAGAGACTTCAGATATGAGAGTCCTGAGAAAGATTATAGGCGTGAACAGATGGCATCAATGGCAGTATCATATTAAAAATGAGGATATTAGGAAAGAACTTGACATTGTCAGCATCCAGGAATGCGTTAGCAGAGCTAATCTCAGGTGGTATGGTCACTTAAACAGAATGGGCGAGGAAAGATTAGCAAAACAAGTGTTCTCTGCCAGGTTGGCAGGAAAACGACCGAGAGGAAGACCAAGATATAGGTGGATTGATACGGTACAAAGTGCTTTAGACGATAGAAATATAAGAGCTGATAATATTGGAGTGTTGACAAGTAACAGACTGATTTGGAGGAAAATTGTAGATAGGAAATTAATAATGATGTAATTTTTTCATGTAGTACTATCATATCCTGTACACCCCTTGAGGGTACATGGCAGGAATTTGATGATGATGATGATGATGACAGCTGTTTTGAACTGGATGGTTCTCCTCAGGCAGAAACCTTAAGAGAGCTTTGAAATAATGCTGGATTTAATATCCACCTGATTTATATAAATTAGTATACCAAACTGAAGCCTTTTAGCACTTTATTTTAGAAAATATTACATATTATTATTATTATTATTGAGAATACATATGAGACCAAAATACATATGTCCTCAATGGAGGGCAATTGAGGACAGAGAGCAACTGTATGTGATGGATGGTTTGCATTTGAATGAGAAGGATGTAGGCATCTAGAAAGAATGCTGTTCTCTGAACAAGTCAGTGTGTCAATCTAAGGGAAACTAGAATTATCAGGGTGGATGGTAGCAGGCCTCTTGTGGGAATAGGTGCTTGGGAAAAGGGGGGGGGGTATATACATCAGGTAATGCTCAATCCAGTGGAGTCTAGAGGGGGTAATGATAGGTATAGAATCAGTGACAGTCCCTTGATTCTTTATAACAGGAGTATAAGGAATAATGATAGGTATAGAATCAGTGACAGTCCCTTGATTCTTTATACCAGGAGTACAAGGAATACAGGAGATGAATTGGTGGTGCTGATAGCATCAGTCTGTCCAAAGATTATTGGGATCTCTGAGACATGATTGACAGAACATGATATACTGACAGGAATAGAAGTAGCAGGATATAGCATTTTTTAACAGGATAGAAAGAGAAAAGCAGTGATAGAATACTGCTTATGATAAGTAATGACTTATGTCCTCTCAGAATGGAAGATTTGGAGGGCAGTGGCACTAATGATTTTGAAAGCATATGATGTGAGGTATTGGTGGGCAGAACAAGATATTTAATGGAGTATTGTGACAAGCCAGGGAGCATAGAGGATGAAGAGCAGGAGATGTTTAGGCAGTTCAGCTTAGCAATACAAGAAGAATGATTGTTATGGGAGATTTAAACTATTTGGAGGGCAGTGGCACTAATGATTTTGAAAGCATATGATGTGAGGTATTGGTGGGCAGAACAAGATATTTAATGGAGTATTGCGACAAGCCAGGGAGCATAGAGGATGAAGAGCAGGAGATGTTTAGGCAGTTCAGCTTAGCAATACAAGAAGAATGATTGTTATGGGAGATTTAAACTATAGCAGGATAATTTGGGAAGAGGAAATGGCATTCAAAGGAATGGAATTTCTGGAATTCTTAAGGGACAAATGTCTTATGCAACATGTACTTGAAGAAACACAAGGTTCAAAAGTTTTAGATTTGGTCATAGCATCAGAGGAGCTGATTATAACTGATCTGGCAACTCTGCCCTCAGTTGGAGAGAGTGACAGTGTAGTTTTGAGATTGCCAGATCCATTGACGTTTTTCAATGAAAGTCTGACCATGGGAAAGATACCCAAGGAATGGAAGGTATTGGTAAGATAGTGCCATTGCATAACGCTGGTAGCATACTGTAAGTGTCAAACTATAGAATCAAACAGTTTGTTTCATCAGTAGTCATTAAGATCTTGGAGAAATTAGTGATTATATACAGCATTGGGCAGATGAGGGTAATGTTATCTGTGAAAATCAACATGGATTTGTTAAGGAATGTTCTTGCTTTAGTAATATGATTGTCTTTTATCAGTGACAAGAGCAGTTGATGAGGGAAAGTATATTCTGCTATTTTTCTGGATTTTACAAAGGCATTTGACAGGGTACCACATGAGAAGCTGATATTTAAGTTGCAGCAATGGGCTTAGATGTCAGGTTAGTGAACTAGATTCAGGATTGGCTGTCTGATAGGTATCAGGGAGTTGTGTATGGGAGAGTAATACCAAGGAGACAGACGGTTACAAGTTGGGTCCCACAGGGCTCATTGTTTAATCTTTATATCAATGGCATTGTCAGTGAATTGCATGGAGATATTCATTTGTTTACATATGGTGTAAAGCTGGGAAGAGTAGTGCAGATGTGGTATCCCTATAAGAGGATCTGAATAAACTAGAAATGAACAAATGAATCGGGGTGTCGGTTTAATGCAGCAAAATGTCATCATCATCATCAAATTCCTGCCGTGTACCCTCAAGGGATGTACAGGATATGATAGTACAACATGAAAAAAATTACATCATTACTAACTTCCTATCTACAATTTTCCTCCAAATCAGTCTGTTACTTCTCAAGACTCCAACATTATCAGATCTTATATTTCTATAATCTAAGGCACTTTGTACCGTATCAATCCACCTATATCTTGGTCTTCCTCTGGGTCGTTTTGTTGCCAACCTGGCAGAGAACACTTGTTTTGCTAATCTTTCTTCACCCATTCTGTTTAAGTGACCATACCACCTGAGATTAGCTCTGCTAATGCATTCCTGGATGCTGACAATGCCAAGTTCTTTCCTAATATCCTCATTTTTAATATGATATTGCCATTGATGCCATCTGTTCACACCTCTAATCTTTCTCAGGACTCTCATATCTGCGGTCTCTAGTCTTTGGTCAAGTGTTTTACTTCTGACCCAGCTCTCAGATCCATAAGTTAAAACTGGTTTGAACACTGTCTTGTATACAGCTAATTTAGTGTTCCGACTAATTTCTCTCTTATTCCATATGAATTTATTCAATTGACTTCCCACCATACCAGCTTTGCTGATTCTGTTGTCTATTTCTATATTTAATTTACCATCTTTACTAAAAATCGTGCCTAAGTAGTTGCAATGTTTTACTTGTTCTGCAGGTTCTCCATTCACAACACAGTTGACATTTTTAATAATTCTGCTTATTTTCATTGTCTTTGTCTTTTTATTGCTGACCTTCATACCATATCTATTACAACAGTTATTCAATTTAGTCAGAGAATCTTGCAGATTTGTAGCGGATTTATTTAGAAGTATAACATCATCTGCATAAAGGAAAGAGCTGACATTATTATCTTCAATTTTGGTATCATGTTTAATACCACTTTCCTTAATAATGTGATCCATATAAATAATGAATAACACAGGGGATAATGTACATCCTTGTCTCACACCAGATTTAACATTAAACTATCTTCCTGTACTTCCTTCAATTCTAATTGCTGACTTACAACTCAAATAAAGACTAAGTATTGCTTGATATAATGCCTCATTGACACCATATGATTGTAGCATATTGAACAGCTTCTCTCTTGGCACCTTGTTATATGCCTTTTCGAAATCGACAAAACTTAAATACAGATATTTGTTATATTTCCATACTTTCTCGACTATTTGTCATAAAGTGAAGATCTGATCTTGACAGCCTCTATTTGGCCTGAATCCAGCTTGTTTTTCACACAGCTTTTCTTCCACAATTCTTCTCAGTCGTTTCTCAAGTATACTTGCATGTATCTTGCCAGGAACACTTAGTAGGGAAATACCTCTGTAATTCTCACATTCAGTTTTATTTCCCTTTTTATATATGGGTACTATGAGAGCTCTACTCCAATCATTGGGAATTCGTCCCTCTATCCAGCCTTTCTGAGCTATGCAGCGCAGCCACTCTAAGACTTTTATACCACCATACTTCAGCATTTCTGGTCGAATATCATCTACTCCTGCTGCCTTTCCACATTTTAATCCTTTGATGGCTTTTTCTACTTCAAGTATGGATATGTATTCCAGACTGCATGCCTGGTCAGTGTTTTTTACCACTGTGCTGTCATCACTGCTTGTTTCATTTAGCAGTTTTTCAAAGTAATTACTCCATACTTCAAGGATATCTTTTTCTTCCATTTTCATGTCACCTTTATCATCTCTAACTCCTTTTACAGCACTCTTTCCTCCATTGCTAAGCTTCTTCAACAACGTCCAGAATATTTTGCCACCTTCTTGATATTTATTTTCTGTGTTCTTGCCAAAGTCCTCCCATGACTTTTGTTTAGCTAGTTTTACACAGTGTTTAGCATTCATGCATTTGTCTCTGTATTCTCTAAGAGCACAAGCTTACTTATTTGCCAGGAACTTTTGATATGCTTTCTTCTTTTCCTTCACAGCCTCTTTATCTTCATGTGTCTGCCATGGAGTTCTAATTTTTCTATCTTTGCAGACAACTTCACCACATGCCTCTCTAGCTGAATCAATCGGGGCTTTCTTCAAGGCTTGCCACTGAATCTCCAAGGTTTGATTCCTGTTCTCAAACTCTTTCATTTTTTCTTCAATAATCTTTGTGTATTTTAATCTACAGCTCACATCTAAGAGCTGCTCAACTTTTATTCGCTATAAAACTTTCTTATATGCTATTCTTTTCAATACGAAATTCAATTTTATCCTGCTCAAGACTAAATAGTGATCACTTCCAATTTCAAATCCTCTGTACACTCTGGTGTCCTGCACCAGGGAGAAAACATCACTATCAACAATAACATACTCGATGAGACTTTTCTTATTCCTTGCCTCTTCTCTCCATGTGAATTTGTGCACATTTTTATGTTGGAACATGGTATTAGTAATAACCAGTTCATGTCCCGAGCAGAAATCCAACAGATATTTTCCATTATTATTAGCTTTGCTCTTTTCTCCAAATTTTTCCAAAATATTTTTGTATGTCTCACAATCATTTCCTACTCTGCTATTTAGATCCCCAACAAGGACCGACTTTTCCCTTTTCATTGTGTCAGTTGCTTTTTCTAAAGCATCAAAAAATTCCTCCACTTCTATCTTAGTAGAACCTTCTGTCGGACCATAGGCACAAATAAGTCTCATTGTCCAGTTCCCTGCAAAATATAAAGCAAAATGTAAAGTCTTGAAGTTTGGAATGGATCAATGGGAGGCTGCATACTCTGTTGGAGGAAGTGGGGAAGGTAAGTGATCTGGGGATGTGGGGTGGTTATGATTAATATAAATCTGAAATTTTAGGAACATATTGCAGAGGTGGTGAAGCCCAGAGGATTACTTCAATAATGAGAAGGATGCTGATCTGCAGAGATAAGTTGTCATTCCATTGTATAAAGCACTAATCAGACCACACTTGGGCCCTTGTGTTCTAATTTGTTCCTATGATTTGAAGGGGATAAATTAACCATAGAAAGAGTGCAGAGAGAGGCAGATAACAAAAATGTATCAGGACTGTACAGTGTTAGTTATGAAAATAGAGTGAGGGAATGTGGATTATAGAGTTTGGTAGATAGAAGAAGAGGGTGATATGATTGATACTTTCAAACTGTTGAGAATAGTTACAGGGTTGATATCGGGGTGTTCTTTCATTTGGTGGAATGGAGTTAAGGAGCGAGGACAAGTGGGTCATTCCTGGAAGAAGTTGTGAAGAGGGGTGAGGAGTGGTTTCTTTGCATGGAAGGTGGTTGTATTGTGGAATGCATTGTCTGATAGTGTGGTGAGAGTAAGGAGTGGTATGATAGACTTTATGTTTTCTAGGATGGGCTTCCTACATTAAGTCTTGTGATTCTGCAGAGGCCTGAATCATAATTATAATAATATTTCTTCAGTTAAAGACATTACCTAATTGAGCATGATACTTCTGACTTGATACTAAGTAACTGAAAAAGTAAAAATTATTGGTAATCTGGTAATTTAATACTATGGCATTTGGTTTCCATGTCATAAGAGATTATAAGTGCTGTGAACCTTTGCAGTCGATGACATCCTCATATGGTCATACCCTTCCATTCTGGAAGATGTATTCTTATTATTACGTTACACCTTCAAAGACTCCTCATAGGAGGGCACACTACTCCACTACAATTAACTGTCTCCCTTACATAATGGTAGACATTATGTAAATCCTTCAACTACACGACACCACTACCATCAGCACACAGCGCCATCTACTGCCCAGTATCCATTTCTAGCTAGCTGTTTGCATTCCACCAAGCTGCTGCTTAACATTTAACTTTAGGAAATTGCTTCTTATATGTAGTTTCAGCCCACCAGGTGATCTTTAGCATGCGTATAGAAGAGAACAGTTTCACTTTGACCTGTAGTGATCGTAGTCATGGATCCAATTGGATCCAATACTGTATTTTATGAATGTATTCCTTCTTTCTTTCTTTCTTTCTGGTGAAAAGCAGTAATTAGAGTGCTGAGCTGCATGTCATAAACTTAGCAGTTCTTAGTCAAATCCACCTCTCAGACTATAAGTTAAAATATGATTCAATTTTGCTTTGTATTGAGCTTGAAGTCGGCGCAGTTAGCCTAGTGGCTGTGCGCTTCAAAATCATATGACTGGGGAAAGAGTGTCCCAGGTTCGATTCCCGTCGAAGACGTGAGAAATTTGAGGATCTTCCTCAGCCATAGCCAAGTGCGCCAGTCTTGGGCGTGGGCAGTAGGGTTTTTTCCTGCAAACCGGCCCTGTGAACACACATGGATCTACAGCCATAAATACTTAATCCCCCATGAGGTTGGGGGGGGGGGGGTTGACTCGCCCCAATAGGGATGGGGGAGAAAAAGGGAGTTAACTCCATACGAATAAATAAATAAATTAAGCTTGAAAAGTTATTAGAGAGAAATTGTAACTAATATCTCTCTTTCTCCAGTAAAAATTATAAATCTGATTTTCTCTTTTGTATTAGGTTCAATGTTCTGTAATGGCTGAACTTGTCTTTTTTTTTTTTTGAACCTATACTGCTTATGACAGGTATTGTCGGAGCCTCTGCACAGAGGCTCCTATAAATTATAAAATATAAATTTATTCAGTTAACTTCTCACAGTTTCACTTAATGTGCTGTCTGTTTTCCTGTTTAATTTACCATCTTCGCTAAAAATTGTTCCTAAAGTAGGAACAGTTTTTAGTGAAGTAGGTAAAATATTCTAATTATTCCTTAGGTTTCTCATTCAAGATGCTGTTATAGTTTCTGGTGATCTTGTCTATTTTCATAGCCATTTTCTTTTTATTGTAGATTTGCATACCAAATTTAGTATGTATAGTAGTTATTTAGCTTATTTAACATTTAATTAATCGCATGGGGTTTATTTGACCCCAGTCGTCATTCTAGTTCAATTTCTGACAAAGCTAAGTATGAATATTTGTTGCAATTTCGAATAGTTGAGTTTCTTGCTACCTTCATGCTGAATCAGTCACATGCCGGCTGTCAGTGCAATGGGTTGTGGAGTAAGGAGTGATTTCTGACGTTCTCATCCCATGTGACTATTGATGTATTTTTTGAGTGATATGATATTCCTCTGGGCCGCTGTGTAATATGTCCAAGATCTAACGATCGTAAAATATGGTCAAAGTGTAAAAAAATGTCTGAGCTTTGTTGCCATGAGCATTCTTCAGTAATATGCAATAATTGTATAGAAAATTAAGACTGAATAAAAATGTTAATGATTTGTTTATTTCATTTTACTCACCATTCTTCTTCTTTGAGTGCCATCTCCTATCGAAGGTCAGTAACCAGCTTTGCAAATTTTGATCAATCCTCAGCCACTCTGAACAGTCCCTGAGAGCTCATTCCAGTACACTGTCTATTTGCCAGCCAAAATTTTCTTCATCTTCCTTGTCCTCCTCATCCATTTATCTTTATCTTCCCTTTTATAATCAATTGAAACATCTTATATTTTTCATTATGAAGTAGGTTACCAAGATGTGCAGTTTCTTCTTTTTTGTTGTTATCTAAAAGTTCACGTGATTTCCCTATTTGTTCCAGAACTACTTGATTGCATGGTTTTGCTGTCCATGGGATTTTTAACATTTGTCTATATAACCACATCTCAAAGGCTTCAAGTTTTTTTTGTGTTTGTTTTTCATCAATGTTGTCTTCAAAGTCCAAGTTTCTACACTACAGCGGTACAGACTATACATAGCATTTATCCATGTATACTCTAATCTCTAAATTTAAATTACAGTTGCACAGTGTTGATTTCATCAGGAAAAAGTTTTTTCTTGCCATTTCTTTTCTAACTTTTATTTTCATTTCTGGATTACATTCTTCATTTAACCAGCATCTGAGATATTTAAATTTTGTCACTCTTTCTATTTGTTTCCCATTTAAAGAAAGTACTGAATTAAGAATTGGTTTCTTGCTTATGGCCATGAATTTAGTTTTGGTAATATTTATTCTTAATCCCATTTTTTTCACTCTCTTCATTCACTAGTTCCAGAAGATTTTGAAGATCCTGAATATTGTCAGCCAGTAGAGCTGTAACATCAGCATATCGGATGTTATTGATGATTTCACTATTTACATTAATTCCTTCCTCTCTTCCTTTTCAGATTTTTTGAAATATGGCTTCTGAGTATATGTTAAAAAGGAGAGGCAACAGCACTCATCTTTACCTTACTTCTCGTTTGATGTTAATGGAGGCTGTAATAATGTCATCAACTTGAACAGATGCCTTTTGGTTCCAATATAAGTTTTCAATGATCCTGATGTCTTTATCGTCTAATCCAATTCTTTTTTAATAATTCAATCATTTTAGTATATTGGACTTTGTCAAATGTTTTCTCAAAGTTGATGAAGCAAATGAATACTTCCTTGTTTTGTTCTCTACAGTTTTGGAATAAGATTTGAGAAAAGAAAAGAGCTTCTCTTGTTCCCAAACCATATCTAAAGCTGGATTGGGTATCACTGATGGTGTCTTCACATTTTCTGTATATTAATTCTTCAATTATTTTCAGAAACATATAGTCTAATGAGTCATGTTGTTTATTATTTTAACGGTATAATAGAACACAGAAACTAAGTAAATAATTAATTTATTCACTTGATGCTGATATTTCGCTGGTATTATAACCAGCATCTTCAGAGCACAAAAACACTGTTTGTCACAATACGCGAGACTAAAACAACATGGTGTACATTAACAAAATTGTAGCAGCAACACAAAGACTAGAGTCCTGATTTTGGCGCCCTCTATCTGAAAAAAAAAAAAAAAAAAAAAAAAAAAAAAAACGCTATCATATATTGCTAGAGTCCTAGAAAAGTGCTAGTTTCTTCTTAATATGACTGTCTCCCAGATCTTCGGCAAGTTAATACAGCCATATTTGTTGAGATTTGGGGTGTGTTTTAGGGCTTCTGTCGCCTCTAAGAACAATCTCTCTGATTTATATGGGTTTCTGTGTAGTACTTTTGTGTTTTTCCAGTTGATCCTGTGTGCAGGGGTATCCAGAGCATGGTCTGCTAGGCCCGACTTCCCATAATGATATTTCCGGACGTATCGTTTATGTTCGCTGATGCGGATATTCACAGTTCTTCCTGTTTGACCGTAGTAGGCTTGATTGCATGAGCAATCAAGCCTACTACGGTCAAACAGGTTTGATTGCTCATGCAATCAAGCCTACTACGGTCAAACAGGAAGAACTGTGAATATCCGCATCAGCGAACATAAACGATACGTCCGGAAATATCATTATGGGAAGTCGGGCCTAGCAGACCATGCTCTGGATACCCCTGCACACAGGATCAACTGGAAAAACACAAAAGTACTACACAGAAACCCATATAAATCAGAGAGATTGTTCTTAGAGGCGACAGAAGCCCTAAAACACACCCCAAATCTCAACAAATATGGCTGTATTAACTTGCCGAAGATCTGGGAGACAGTCATATTAAGAAGAAACTAGCACTTTTCTAGGACTCTAGCAATATATGATAGCGTTTTTTTTTTTTTTTTTTTTTTTTTTTTTTTTTTTTTTTTTTTTTCAGATAGAGGGCGCCAAAATCAGGACTCTAGTCTTTGTGTTGCTGCTACAATTTTGTTAATGTACACCATGTTGTTTTAGTCTCGCGTATTGTGACAAACAGTGTTTTTGTGCTCTGAAGATGCTGGTTATAATACCAGCGAAATATCAGCATCAAGTGAATAAATTAATTATTTACTTAGTTTCTGTGTTCTATTATACCGTTAAAATAATAAACAACATGTTCGACGAACACATAAGTCTGTCCACACGTTTCTAATGAGTCATGTTCTCAAAACATGATTCATTAGACTATCATTCTATAGTTATTATAGTTATAGTTATTACAAGTTTACGCATTTGCTTTTTTTAGGTAGCATGATGAAGGTCGACTGCAACCATTCTTGGGGGATTATACCTGTTCCATAGATCTTATTAAATAGCTTTACTAATATAGTAATATTGTTGCCTTATATTAAATTTATTATTTATACTGGTATTCTATCAGGGCCTAAGGCTTTACCATTTTTAGCTGAGTTTAGTGCACATTCTACCTCTGATCTTAGAATGCATGGCCCTTCCATCTGTTCATAAGTATTTTCTGGGTATTGTCTGTTATCAGTAAAGAGTTCTACATATTTCACCCATTATTTTATTTTATCATCCTTTTCAGATATTATTTCTCCCTTTTTGTTTCGATGGTTACGTCGTTGTTTTTTCTTAAATATACCTGAGGTCTAAGAAACTATAACACATTTTAGGAATGTTAGTCAGGTGGGTAATATTTATTATCCTACTAGTTTCACTGATTTTTGCTATCAGCGTCTTCAGGGATACAATTGGTAAGCGATATGAAGGTAACAGACTAGGTTTTAACTGACAGTTCTAATTCATACAAAATTAGTACAGTGCGAGACAATGCGCGTGTCTCAGGAACATGATTTATTTGTTACGAGACATAATGTAATTGCCGTGAAAGTTCATTTCTTTGATGTTTAGTGATCTAATTATAGTTTTCCAAATTTCCAGTAGGATTAGACCTCGATTCTTATTTATGTTTCCTGTTGAACGGGTGACCATAGCAGCCTCCTTCAGGAACAAGGTATATTATACACTCCATAGTACTTGTAGAATGGATGAGGGTCTTTCGGTGATCTTAAAAATTTTTGAATAGTATTGACCGGCTTGAATGCTACTCTAATATTGTGTGCATTTAGGATAGCCAGTTTTTTGGAAATGCTGCTGACAAATGGAATAGTTATAGTACTGATGTATTGGATGTCATCACGTTGTCTTTGTGGTATATCCAAAAAGAGAATCCTTGTTGCAGAGTCTTTTAGGATAACCATTTAAGGATAGCTCTCTGGATATTGTAGTTAATTCTTCTTGTAAGTCATCTTGGTCTGTGGTGTACTGTATAGCTCTTTTCTTAAGCATATGGATAATGTTAAGTTTCTGGGATATATGATGTGACGAGTTGAAATGGAGGTAACATCCAGTATTCGTAAGTTTTCTATACACAGACAGGTTGGTACTGTTATTGGTTTGTTTCTTTATAAGGATGTCTAGGAATGGAAATTTTTCATCTTTTTCAATTTCTAATGTGAATTTGATGGTATGGCGGAAACTATTGATTTGGTTGAGATAATCCATTAGTTCTTCTTTCTTATGATTCCAAATGATAAAGATGTCATCTACATATCTGTACCAAGTTTCAGGTTTTGGGGTAATTTGAGATAAGATTTTATCTCTAGGTCTTCCATGAATAAGTCAGCACAAGAAGGAGAGAAGGGGCTACCCATGATTAATTTGGTAAGTTGTTTGTAGACGGTTTTTTGCCAAACAAAATAGTTCGAAGTTAAACAATGATTGAACAACGTAGTGATGTTTCTTGGGAACAAGTTGTCTAAGATGTTGATGACTTCCACAACTGGAATGTTCATAAACAGAGATGACTTACATGAAGAATTAACTACAATATCCAGAGAGCTATCCTTAAATGGTTATCCTAAAAGACTGCAACAAGATTCTCATTTTGGATATACCACAAAGACAACGTGATGACACCCAATACATCAGTATTATAACTATTCCATTTGTCAGCAGCATATCCAAAAAATTGGCTATCTTTCTAAAACCACACAATGTTAGAGTAGCATTCAAGCTGGTCAATACTATTTGAAAATTTTTAAGATCACCGAAAGACCCTCATCCATCTACAAGTACTCTGGAGTGTATAATATACCTTGTTCCTGTGGTGTTAATTACATTGGTCAGACCTCTAGAAGCTTTGAAACGAGATAGAAGGAGCACATAGGCTATGTTAGAAACAACAGACAAGATATCTCAGGCATTTCTTCCCACTTTGCCTCTACCAACCATCTTATTGAGTGGGATAAGAGTCATATGCCCTATATAGAAGAGAACTACCATTCCAGAACCTTCAAGGAGGCTGCTATGGTCGCCCGTTCAACAGGAAACCTAAATAAGAATCGAGGTCCATTCCTGCCAGAAATTTGGAAAACTTTAATTAGATCTCTAAACATCAAAGAAATGAACTTTCATGCCAATTACATTATGTCTCGTAACAAATAAATCATGTTCCCAAGACGCGCATTGTCTCGCACTGTACTAATTTTGTATGAATTAGAACTCTCAGTTAAAACCTAGTCTGTTACCTTCATATCGCATACCAATTGTATCCCTGAAGATGCCGATATCAAAAATCAGTGAAACTAGTAGGATAATAAATATTACCCACTTGACTAACATTCCTAAAATATGTTATAGTTTCTTATACAAGTAGTCAAGAAAGAAAATAATACCTGAGGTCTCTTTCAGCTTTTTGTGTAGATTAAAACTGTCATGTTTTTGCTGTAGAAATTCTATTTCTTTACATTTTTCATTCATCCAGATTTCTTTTGCTTCTTTGATCTTGTCTTTAATAATTTTCAGAACCTTTTTTTTTATTTTTTTTATGTTGCACTATGATTTTTACATGATCTGTGTTGATCCATAAGAGAGAGAATTTCGTCAATTATCTGATCTTTCTTTTTTACTGCTTTATCAGGGCACAAAGTATTGGTACATTTTTCTATGAAGAGAGATTTTAATTTGTCCCATGATTCATCACCTATCATGACATTATCATTCTTGATAAGTCTATCTCTTGATTCAGATCTTGACTCAGTTTTTTCTTATATCTTGGATTTTTAACTTTCCTAGATCAAACCTTTTTTGTTGATGTTTCTTAAGTATAGCTTTCAGTCTAAGTTTTAACTCTCTCACCAGATTATGATCGGCACTAGGATAGGTTTTTGTACTCTTTATGGAACTTTTAAATCATTGATTAATTAGCAAGTAATCAGTTTGGTTTCTGACTATATTTGCATTATTATGGTGATGGTCAAATATATAGCCTTCAGGATGGCTTAAACCATGTGTTTGTGATTATTAGTTCCTCTTCTTGGCAGAATTGAATTAGATGGTCTCCTCTCTCATTTCTTGTTCTCAGTTCATGTTCGCCAACTATATCTTCATTTCTACCTTTCGCAACTTTAGCATAGAAATCACTCATTGCGATGTTAATATCATGTTTCTTTGTATATTTCATTAGCTCTTTTACTTGATCATAAAATTCTTCAATCTTGGTATCATTCTTGTTCAGCAGTAGGAGCATAGACCTGTATAAGATTAATATCTAGTGGTTGACCTTTCAATTTTAATAACATCATCCTGTCTGATTCAGGGATAAAGATGCGATTTATTGGAATCTTTGTTTAATATTATTCCAACTCTGTTTTGATGATTGTTTTCACTTCTTCCAGAGTGGTACATTGTCATGTTATTAACTTGGGTTTTACCTGATCCTGGCCACTTAACTTTACTCATTCCTAAAATCCCAATTCCAAGTCTTTTCATTTCCTTGATATTGTTTTTTACCTGCTTCATACAGGGTTCTGACATTCCAGGTTTCTAGATTTAGTGGACACATCATTTTGAGCTTGGAGATCCTTCGCACCACATTTAAGGGATGCGGGGAACTTGGGGCCATTTGTGTAGATTTGCTTGCCATAGTGGTTACTCTGGAGATAATAGAGCAGTAGTTTCTCCATTCGCTTTCTGCTCTGCAGTATTACAGACATACACAACAAACTGTATTGCCTTCTGCAATTTTCTAATCACAAACTTTACCATCATATTGACTTCGACCTTGTGTCAATACTGACAAAGCTGCTTCCCTTTATCAGAGGATTGAATCTAATTTTCCTGCACATTTCACCATTGGGGTATGAATCCTCTTCCGCTGATTTGTCTGTTGTTCTTCACAGAGGTCCATTAGCATCCTTGTAGGGAGTGTACCCTACAAAAGGTCCCGGGGAGCACGACGAAGATGTGGACTTGCCTCACTCACCATAATCAACTTTTATGATAAATAAAAAAACATTAAATGAGAAATATTGAGAAATTAAAGAAATATCATAACTTTAAATTGGGGTCAAATCGGCTCCATGTGACTAATTATTTGATATAATCCAGCTATTGAAATAGTGAAAGCATCTTCCTATGTGATTTTAACATCCACAACTCAAACTAGCTGCCCTTGTTCATCAACACTGGTCCAGCAATACGTGAAGTTTTTGTTATAAGCAGTAACTTGATACAAAGTGCATATCTTCGTACCCAAATTCCTGATAACCTTCTCTGATATTGATATTTTTTAACCACTGCTCCTTTCAGATACACCTTATAGGTAGCATTGCATGTTCTCTCAATTTTCCTCAGATCACAATCTTGTGCAAGTTTTGAATCTCCCTCCCCTAACCACACTCCTGATTTTCTTTGGTACGACAAAAGTACCAAGTGGGGTCTGACTATTGCTTCTGCTATTCTGACCCAGATTCCAATGAGCAAGTTAAAGATATTATCCTCACTGGCATTTCCTTCATCTGCAATTCTACCCAAAATTCTTGTCCACTTTCCAAGCCGCTCGCTTGCCAGCAATTGGAAGAAAAAAAATTGCAGATGTCATGCAGTGGAAACCAAAGCTTCATACTCAGCATGTGCTGAAACACACAATAAAAGAAAACCAGATCAGCAAATCCAGTTTCATATAAACTAATATTTGCCTTCTCTCCAAATGGAAGCCATGCTTCTGATCCCATGCAGAAGTCATCAGATGCAGCTTCTGCTCATCTTCACTTCCACTTATCATCAAGTTGGTACCAGTATTGTAGCACCCAAAATAAAGCTGACCATCTGGCATGCATCACGCTTTCCTCATACTCCTGTAGATAAAGGCAAAGTACCTTCTTCCATACCACATGGGTGGATTTTCAACAAAAAGACATGAGAAAAATACTAATTTACCTTCTCACTTCTATACTGAGCAACATTTATCCCTATACATGGAAATAATCACATATCCAACCTCTTCTTGAAAGGGAGATAAGAGCCTGCTGTCTAACTACTGACCAGTGGCATCATCTCAGACCTCTCAAAAATAATGGAGAAAGTTATGAATAGTCAACTTCTCCACCCAGAGAAGTTAATGCAGGTGACAGAACAGAGGCACTGGGCTCTGTTCTGTCAAGACCCAGCAGTATAGATTCTGCCAATCTAGATCCATAGCTGATCTCTTAGTGTTCATCACCCACAGTGGGATACATGCCATGGAAAGGTTTGGAGAAACATGCTGTTTCCTTTGACATTTCCACAGCTTTTATTCAAGTTTGGCATCAAGGCCTGTTTTGCAAACTACCTTCCTACAGTCTGCTTGCCACAACTGTAATTAGGTAGCCAGCTTTCTCTCTGGTTGTTCACTGCATTCTTTAGCAAATGGCATCCTCTCTTTTTTTTAAGGCTGTGCAGGAGTGCCTCTGGGCTCTGTTCTGTCATCTACCTTTTTTCTCATTTATATGAAAACTACCTACTCTCAATTGCCACTAATCCTATTCACAACTTTGCTAATGTACACTCCATAAATCCTACTGTTTTGACAAACCACATAGTTCTCAGATATCCCAAGTTTCAAGATCATCTGTAACCAATCCTTTAAACACTGATTTCCATATCATCCTTCAGTGGGGAAAGAATAATCTGGTCGCCTGTAGTGCCACCAAAATTCAGTCCTGCCTTTTCTCTCATTCCCTAGCCTTCAGTAATACACAATTCACCCACATGGAATTATATCCCTCTTGGACTGGCATTTACCTCCAGCCTTTCCTCGCATAAACACATCACATAAATAGTAAGTATTCTTTTCTGCTCAAGAAACTATATTTCACCCACCCAGATACTAATCTTAGGAAAATTCCAAATCTGCTCATTCTTAGATTACTGTTTGCACATTTGAGGGGTTCTGATTCTAAAACCACCCTAAAAATATTCAATGCTTGCTATTTGGAGGAAGGCAATTCGGCTCACAGATGAACCTTCCCCCTTCCAACACAGATTCACTTCAACCTCTATCTCATGCAAAATTTTACCTAAGTGTCTATTCTACTGGTACGTCCATGGTCACTGTTTGCAATTCACTGGCAAACATCATTCATCTGCTTTCTGTTGGTCCTGCTAAATCAAGAGCAGTAGCTACTAAATATCCATTTTTATAACAACTGAAGACATGCTTCTCTTTCTCAGTTATTCCATTTTCCTCTGTTCTCTGGAACAGCTTTTTTTGTAATGTTTCTCAGCAACTTCAGCCTCTAGCCTTTCAAGAAAAATATCAGTAAATTTCTTCTTTTTCAATCTTTCAACCTCAATCTGCAGCTATTCAAGAAAAATGTCAATAGATTTTCTTTCTCAATCCTGAAACTGCCATAGCACTTACGTGCTTTTATCTTTTATTGTATCCTTGTATCAGATAAATAAATTTCTGGTCAACATCATCTACTTCAGCTGCTTGTTAATGTTTTTTTTTTTTTTTTTTTATATACTTTAAGTATTGAGATATACTTCTGATTGCATTTTTCTTGGATATTTTTTACTAATGCACTCTCACTTCCTGGTTCATTCACCGGTCTTTCATCACTATCAACAATAACATAGTCAGTGAGACTTTTCTTATTCCTAGCCTCTTCTCTCCATGTGAATTTGTGCACATTTTTATGTTGGAACATGGTGTTAGTAATAACCAGTCCATGTCCTGAGCAGAAATCCAACAGATATTTGCCATTATTATTAGCTTTGCTCTTTTCTCCAAATTTTCCCAAAATATTTTTGTATGTCTCACAATCATTTCCTACTCTGCTATTTAGATCCCCGATAAGGACCTAATTGTGTCAGGTGGTTTTTCTAAAGCCTCAAAAAATTCCTCCACTTCTATCTTAGTAGAACCTTCTGTGGGACCATAGGCACAAATAAGTCTCATTGTCCAGTTCCCCATTTTCATATTTGCCCACATTACTCTACTTGAGCCTGACTGCCTTTCAAGAAGATTAGCCTCGTATTTTGTGTTGAATACTATGGCTACTCCTTCTTTTCCTTGATTGTCATTGCCTGAATATAACATTTTGTATTTATTGCTCAGGAAGATCTCACCAGTTTTTGTCTTTTTTGTTTCAGTCACCCCTATTATGTCGATCTGGTACTTATCTAATTCCTCAGCTAGCTCCATTTCTTTGCCAATCAGGCTTCTTACGTTGATAGTACCGATCTTTAACTCTGGTGATATTGAGTTGGGGTTTGTTTTCAGATTTGTTCCAGTAGCTGACTTTTCTCTGTTTGCCCTAGTTCCCTGGCGAAAACAACAGGGGCCTTGTTTAACCGGGTGACGCCCCAGCCGGCATGAAATTTTGTCATGTTGTACCATCATTTTTTATTTTGGTTTAACCAATAAGAATACAATTTGGTCGGCTAAATCCCAAATTGCCAGCCCATCCTCGTTCGTTCAGTATCAAAGTAGATACCCAACAGGGTGCACCACGAGAAGGTGAGGATTGGACATTAGGTCAGAAGCCCTGGTCGGTTCTCCGCATTCCTTTAAAGGCTATGTGGAGGTCTCCTCTCAGTTATACAGCTTTGACCCTTAAGCACCCCTGGTAAGAACATAGAAAATTTATATCGAGAAGGGAGCAAGATATTCTGGATATTGTTAAAAAACTCAGAAATGAAGAAAAGAGTGCTGTAAAAGTAATTGGAGATGATAAAGGTGACATGAAAACAGGAGGAAAAGATATCCTTGAAATATGGAGTAATTACTTCTAAAAATTGCTAAATGAAACAAGCAGTGATGACAGCACAGTGATAAAAAACACTCAACAGGCATGCAGTCATGAACACATATCCATACTTGAAGTAGAAAGAGTCATCAAAAGCCTGAAATATGGAAAGATAGAAAGATACCCATATATAAAAAGGGAAATGAAACTGAATGTGAGAATTACAGAGGTATTTCTCTACTGAGTGTTCCTGGTATGATTTATGCAAGTATACTTGAGAAACTGTTGAGAAGATTTGTGGAAGAGAAGCTTGGTGAAATTCAAGCCCAATTCAGGCCAAATACAGGCTGTCAGAATCAGATTTCCACTTTATGACAAATAGATGAGAAATCATGGGAATAAGCATTGAAAATATCAACTGTATTCTGAATGGAGAACCTATAGAACAAGTAAAACATTTCAGCTACTTAGGCTTGATTTTTAGTGGAGATGGTAAATTAAATATGGAAATAGACAACAGAATCAAAAAAGCTGGTATGGTAGGAAGTCAAGTGAATTAATTTATATGGAATAAGAGAGAAATTAGTCAAAACACTAAATTAGATGTATACAATACAGTGTTCAAACCAATTTCAACTTACGGATATGAGAACTGAGTCAGAAGTAAAACACTTGACCAAAGAATAGAGACTGCAGATATGAGAGTCCTGAGAAAGATTAGTGGCTTGAACAGATGGCATCAATGGCAATATCATATTAAAAATAAGGATATTAGGAAAGAACTTTACATTGTCATCATCCAGTAATATGTTAGCAGTGCTAATCTCAGGGGTGGTATGGTCACTTAAACAGAATGGGAGAGGAAAGATTATCAAAGCAAGTATTCTCTGCCCAGTTGGCAGGAAAAAGGCGCAGAGGAAGACCAAGATATAGCTGGATTGATGCAGTAAAAAATGCCTTAGAAGATAGATATATTAACATCTGATATGTTGGAGTTTTGACAGGTAACAGACTGATTTGGTGGAAAATTGTAGATAGGAAGTTAGTAATTACGTAAATTTTTCATGCAGTGCTATCATATCCTGTACACCCCCTTATAGGTATATATCAGGAATTTGATGATATCAGATTAAATCACGTTTATTTTTAATAATTGACAGGGAACCAAAGTGGCTTGCTTCTGCAACTGACCAGATAGAAATAGAAGAATTGAAGATAAAAATACAGGTACGATATATTATTAATTAAGAATATGAGTTTATTAAATTTGTTCTAATTAAAGTAGATTCATAGACATGAATCTACTTTAATTAGCAGTTTTTTTTTTGCTCTTTTTTAAATAATATAGTGATCTCTCTCTCTCTCTCTCTCACACCTGGCAATAAATATTATTGTAATAAACTTGCACACTAACAACCTAAGAAAGAGATTTATCAGAACTGCACAGCAGTGATCTTTTAATTATATTTTATTAAATAGCGCAGTCTCTGCTATAATCAACTGTTTCACTGATTATCACTGGCATGTAAGTGTTTTTCATAGTATGTTTAATCCTTTTACCCAATCAAGAGGGAAACATCCTCACATCTAAATTACTTTTATACAGAGGCTGTTGATTTCACATCAGTTTGCCCAATTATCTAGTAATATACAGCACACTACCTTTTGGACATCTGTATTGTCCGGCATATAAAATAAATTATACTTGGAAAAAATTAAATTCATGTTTAACCACCATCTAGCCAGCCATACAGATAAAATAAATCAAAAATATACGCTTTGTGTCCTGTATCCATATTATTTCTGTAATATCCGAAAGTTATACTGACTTCAATATACACATTGCATCCATATGTGTATGGATGTATATACACATCATAATTGAGGATAAAAGAGAGTAATATGCAAGAGATGGATTATGTTTGAATACAGAAGGGCATAGGCATTTGGAGAG
The DNA here is from genome assembly GCF_054136105.1 of Typopeltis vanoorti. Lineage (NCBI taxonomy): Eukaryota > Metazoa > Arthropoda > Arachnida > Uropygi > Thelyphonidae > Typopeltis > Typopeltis vanoorti. Next base: position 5,059,016 of record NC_143552.1, on the reverse strand, counting down.
ACTGCTGTTTTATAGGCTAATGAGTGTGTTGGGAGAGGGAATATAGAATTGCACAAGTGGAATGTAGCAGAGATAGCCTCATGTAGGAATAGCTGCCTCAGAAATGAGAAGATGTATATTACAGACCCAGGTGGGATATGTGGGAAGTAATACTAGCTGTTATGAATACTGGAAATGCACTGGTTTTTCTGTAGAAAGGTTAGTTGCATCAGGAATAAAGGGAATGAATTTGTGGCATTGATTAATTCAGTCTCCAGAGATTGTTGGTATCAGGGAAACTTGGCTATATAGGGAAGTTGTTTTAACATGGCTAGAAATCTAAGGGTATAGCATATTTCGGAAGGAGGAGGTAAACATGGTGATGTAGTGTTATTTGTGTTAAGAGATGGTTTGCACCCTCTCAAGGTTGAGAATCACAATGGAAATAATACTAATGGCATTGAGAATATAGGGTGTGAGAGAGAAGTTTATATAAGTTAATTTAGTGGGATATTGCTATAGACCTGGGAATATAGAAAGTGATGAGCAGGAAATATTTAGACAAATTACTTTGGCAAGTGCAAAGTGAGTGATCTTTATGGGAAACTTCAACTATAATTATGTAAACTGGGCAAAGGAGACTGCATGCAGTAATAAGGGAACTGAATTTTTGGATTTCTTCAGGAACACCTGTCTTATGCAGCATGTAGTGGAGGGAACACGAGGATCAAGAGCTTTGGGTTTGTTCATAGCATCAGAAGATCTGATTGTGACTGAGATGTCATACTTGTCCCCCATTGATGAGAGTGACCATGTAACCCTCACTTGGAGAGAATAGGCTTATTGGGGTATCAAAACAGAGGAATTTGTGTGAAATTATAAGGCAGGTGACTAATGAGATATTTTCCTTTTGGATTTATTAGTAGACCATAGTTATTCATAAATATACAGTTGTCGACGAGTTTCGCCAGCTAATTCTGTTTGGCTTCTTCAGCACAAGAAAATAGGTGCACTAATGTATACTGGCAAAAAAGAAGAATGGAGTAACAACAGTTAAATTAATTAAAATTGAAAATGATGTGTAACATCAAGAGCACAGAGCGCGGAGTCTTAGTCATTGTTTGTTGATCGCATTCTATAGTTTTCTGCTAAGCTTAGTGAATTTATTAAGCTTTTCCAAATGTCTTTCAGTATCATGCCTTGATTTCTGTTTAGATTATCTCCTGTCTGGAGTACCACTGTGGCTTCTTTAAAGTTTCTATATCTGAAATCTTCTTCAATATAAGACATGGAGCTGTTATCCCAATCAATGGAGTGGTTCGAAATCGAGAAATGATGGGCTAATCCTGAGGTATCTATTCTGTTGTTGTTGACATCCCCTATATGTTCTTATTTTCAGATTTCTAGGCTTCTTGATGTTTGGCCTATATAATTCAGTCCACAGGAACATGGGATGTTATATACACCTGCGTACTTGTAGAAGGCAATACTGTCCTAAGGAGATCTTAACATGTGTCGTATAGTTTTAACAGGTTTGAAGGCAACCCTGATGTTGAAAGACCTCGTGAGTTTGGCTATTTTTGTTGAAACTGAGTGGGCATGAGGTATGACAATGTATACTGCATGACCAGAGGTTGTTGCTGTTGGTTGTTTCTATGAACAATCTTTTGGATTATATTTTTTGGGTAACCATTGCCAACTAGGGTTTTAGATATGAGAGAGAGTTCATCAAGGAGAGCTTTTTCTTCTGAAATAATATTTGTTGCTCTATTTTTAAGCATACGTATAATGCTAAGTTTTTGTGCATGATGGTGAGAAGATTTGAAGTGCAGATAACGTCCAGTGTCTGTAGGTTTGCGGTAGATTGTGAGCTTGATTTGTCAATTCTCTTGTTTTTTTATTAGTACATCGAGAAAAGGTAATTGATTGTTATTTTTCAGCTCTAACATGAACTTGATTTTTTGGTGGAAAGAATTTATTTTTTTAAGGAGCTCATGTAAGGCATTTTCTTTGTTTTCTGTTTTTATTTTGGAGATGATGTCAGCTTCTAGTTTTTCCATGAACTGATCCCGGATGATAAAGTTATTTTCAACCTTTCGGAACACACTCTTTCTAAACAGGAATCGAATGTAGAAACTTTAAAGAAGCTGCAGTGGTACTCCAGACAGGAGATAATCTAAACAGAAATCAAGGCATGATACTGAAAGACATTTGTAAAAGCTTAATAAATTCACTAAGCTTAGCAGAATTTAATTTTGCAGAAAACTATAAAATGCAATCAACAAACAATGACTAAGACTCCGTGCTCCATGCTCTCAATGTTACGCATCATTTTCAATTTTAATTAATTTAACTGTTGTTACTCCAGTAAATGTTAGTGTACCTATTTTCTTGTCCTGAAGAAGCCAGACAGAATTAGCTGGTGAAACTTGTCGACAACTGTATATTTATGAATAACTATGGTCTACTAATAAATCCAAAAGGAAAATATCTCATACTTGAGTTAAGTGACCAAATATAAAAAGTTACAATGAATCATCTAGATGGCTATACAAAGCACAAGGTACGTTTTTTTGAAAAACTAAAAGGCAAAAAAGCGAGAATGTTAAACCATCTAATCTTCCTAAAAAGATACAGACAGTTTAATATCATTCCTGAGTTCCTAATTATTGTATTAAAGAGCAGATAAAATCAATAAGAGCAAAATGAATTTACTTTAAAACTTATTTAGTCTTACTTCGTGAAAGATTCCAGCACATCAGATTATGTACTTAGTAAAATAGACCTCAAATGCTTAGATCTCTTCGATGACAACTCTAACAACATTGATAATAACATTTGGAACATACTTGACAGCATGGTGCAAAATAGTTACAACAAAGTTTTTCGAACCAGTAAAGAATCGCAAATTAAAAAATTCAATAGACTTTATCAAAGAAAATGCAACTCTAGACCATGTCTCCCGGATGATAAAGCTATTTTCAACCTTTCGGACTACACCCTTCCTAAACAGGAATCGGACATATTAAAAAAAGGTTTCAACTTCACCATAGCTCCAAATCATATCCCAAAGATAGATTTCATAAGCAACATTGGAAAAGGACTTTCTTCATTCTCAGAAATAGTAGCAAATGATATAAGATTAAAAAGTACCATTATCCTTTCTATATCAAAACCACCGAAATGTAATATTACCTCCACTGAAAGAAGAGCCCTCTGAAACCTAAAAAAAGTTTGAGAGGGCATTTGATCATCATAAAAGTAAACAAAGGCAACTCAACAGTTATTATGAATACTAAGGATTACATAACGAAGATCTGTGATTTAGTTTCAGACACATCTATCTATCACATCCAACTATGAAAAACCAAAAAGAGACTAATCTCCTAATACGTAACATGACTAGGTGGGCTTCGGAATTACAGCGAAATCTAAAATCTCTACACCCATTACTACACCTATTTGGTGCACCAAAAGTTCACAAAGTTGGAGTTCCGCTCTGCCCGATCGTCGATAGTAGAAATTCTCCAACATATCTACTAGCCAAATACCTAGCTGGCCTTTTGAAAGATAATATAAAGAAATCGGACTCTTATAAAGAATTCTAAGCATTTCACTGAAAAATTAAAAGGTATTAACATCTCAAATACAGACATGCTTGCAAGCCTAGACATAGTGTCATTATTCACAAATGTACCAGTAAGAAGTTATCATGATCATAGAAAATCTCTATCCACATGACATTGCTCAGCTTTTCCCACCATTCTCTCAAATCAAACTATTTTAAAGTAAATAAATAATATAATGTATGAACAACTTATGGCTTAGCCATGGCCAGTCCCTTGTCACCTCCTTCGACGGATCTGTTCATGGAAAAACTAGATGCTGACATACTTTCCAAAATTTATCTGAAGGCATTAGTCTGGTGGAGATACGTAGATGATATTTTCATTATTTGGAAAGACAGAAAATGCCTTACATGAGTTCCTTAAAAAAATAAATTCTTTCCACCAAAAAATCAAGTTCATGTTAGAGCTGGAAAATAACAATCAATTACCTTTTCTCGATACAGTAATAAAAAAAACAAGAGAATGGACAAATCAAGCTCACAATCTACCGTAAACCTACAGACACTGGACGTTATCTGCACTTCAAATCTTCTCACCATCATGCACAAAAACTTAGCATTATACGTATGCTTAAAAATAGAGCAACAAATATTATCTCAGAAGAAAAAGATCTCCTTGATGAACTCTCTCTCATATCTCAAACTCTAGTTAGCAATGGTTACCCAAAAAATGTAATCCAAAAGATTGTTCATAGACACAACCCACAGCAACAATCTCTGGTCATGCAGTATACATCATCCATTGTCATACCTTATGCCTGCTCAGTTTCAACAAAAATAGCCAAACTCACGAGGTCTTTCAACATCAGGGTTGCCTTCAAACCTGTTAAAACTACACGACACATGTTAAGATCTCCTTAGGACGTATCTTCTACAAGTACGCAGGTGTATATAACATCCCATATTCCTGTGGACTGAATTATATAGGCCAGACATCAAGAAGCCTAGAAATTTGAAAAAAAGAACATGTAGGGGATGTCAACAACAACAGAATAGATACCTCAGGATTAGCCCATCATTTTTCGATTTCGAACCACTCCATTGATTGGGATAACAGCTCCATGCCTTACATTGAAGAAGATTTCAGATATAGAAACTTTAAAGAAGCTGCAGTGGTACTCTGGACAGGATATAATCTGAACAGAAATCAAGGCATGATACTGAAAGACATTTGAAAAAGCTTAATAAATTCACTAAGCTTAGCAGAAAACTATAAAATGCGATCAACAAACAATGACTAAGACTCCACGCTCCATGCTCTTGATGTTACACATCATTTTCAATTTTAATTAATTTAACTGTTGTTACTCCATTCTTCTTTTTTACCAATAAACGTTAGTGTACCTATTTTCTTGTCCTGAAGAAGCCAAACAGAATTAGCTGACGAAACTTGTCGACAACTGTATATTTATGAATAACTATGGTCTACTAATAAATCCAAAAGGAAAATATCTCATTCTTAGTGTTAAGTGACCAAATATAAAAAGTTACAAGGCAAGGTAACTATCATAGAAACGAGCTTGCAGCAGCACAGTTGATTAATGAATTTTAAAGAAGAGTGGTCATTAGTGCATAGGAGTGGGTAAGAAAGATTGTTGACAGCCATGGCAGATTGTATACCAAGGGTCAAGAAGATAAAGATTTGGAGTCAAATGGATGACGAGAAATGAAAGTGGAATTTTAGAAATAAAAGAGATTATGGAAGTCATACAAAGAAAGAGAGAGATGGAAAACATAAAACATAAATCACAGCTGGTGATTTGTGTTTTTAGTTTGCATGAGAAATATAGGGCTCAGGCTAAGAAAGTAACTAGTATAATAAGGAGAGAAAGTTAGAATATGAAAGGAAACTGGTGCTGCAATCCAAGGAGAATTTCAAGGAGTTACTAATTATATGAAGAGCCAAAGGCTTCAATTCGGCGACATGAATTTATTTAAGTTAAGGGATATTACATCCCATATTGTTTCTTAGCTGAATAAGAAACTCGGAGAGTTTCATGCCGAATATAAAAACTATATAAAGTTCGGCGGTTCCAAGCATAAGCAAATACCTGGATAGTGCAACACCTGACCCATTTGGCGGTGCAAACTGAGGCAACTCATAGTAAGGGTGGAACAAGCTCCGATCACTATTCTTGGATCACTACCCAGACCGGTTTCAACCTTTATTGAGGTCTCATCAGTGAGTAAATATGGGAGTTCATATCTTTCATCACCAGCCTGTGGAGTCTAAAAGTTGTGCTGAGGGTCAGCAGATAGTGAGAGAGGAAGAGAAAAAGGTAGAGAGGATAGTAGTAGGTATTTAAGAGGCTTCAGTCGACCTGCTTGACCACACTAAACTTATTAACAGGTCTGGGCCAAGCAGATCTCTGACATCATCTCCCTACATCTGTTCTCACAGCTCTTGTCGGTCAGCCATCTCTTCAGATGTCTGACCGTTGAAAGAGGTAACAACAAATACAAAGAAAACACACAAGTGAACAAAAAAAAAAGAACTGGGATATAGCATGAGAAATTACAAAAACAAACAAAAAGAAGAACGAGTGAATTGCAACTCTCTCAATTGGAAACGGGAACTTCTGGCAATAAGTGAGTAGGTAGACCTAGTTAATACCAAGTTTGTAGTGAACAGAATTTGCATCCCTTCTATGAGAATTGCCAATAAGGTGTCCTAATAAATTACTAATTATATGAAAAGCCAAAGGTTTCAATTCCGCGACATGAACTTATGTAAGTTAAGGGATATTGCATCCCATATTGTTTCTTAGCCAAATAAGAAACTCAGAGTTTCATGCCAAATATAGAAACTATATAAAGTTCAGCGATTCCAAGCATAAGCAAATACCTGATAGTTCATCACCTGACCCATTTAGTAGTGCAAACTGAGGCAACTCATAGTAAGGGTGGGGCAAGCTCCGATCACTATTCTTGGTATTTACCCATAATGTGAACTTAGCTCCTAGGAGCTGTATATTACTGTTCTACATTATGAGAGAAGGCCACTACCCAGACCGGTTTCAACCTTTATTGAGGTCTCATCAGTGAGTAGGTAGACCTAGTTAATACCAAGTTTGTAGTGAACAGAACTTGCATCCCTTCTATGAGAATTGCCAAGAAGGTGTCCTAATAAATTACTAATTATATGAAGAGCCAAAGGCTTCAATTCGGCGACATGAACTTATTATTGAACTTACTTTGGCTCTTCATATAATTAGTAATTTATTAGGACACCTTCTTGGCAATTCTCATAGAAGGGATGTAAGTTCTGTTCGCTACAAACTTGGTATTAACTAGGTCTACCTACTCACCGATGAGACCTCAATAAAGGTTGAAACCGGTCTGGGTTTCAACCTTTTCTCTCATAATGTAGGACAGTAATACAGCGCCTAGGAGCTAAGTTCACATCATGGGTAAATACCAAGAATAGTGATCGGAGCTTGCCCCACCCTTACTATGAGTTGCCTCAGTTTGCACTACCAAATGGGTCAGGTGTTGCACTATCCAGGTATTTGCTTACGCTTGGAAACAATAACGGCTAAGAAACAATATCCCTTAACTTATGTAATCTCAAGGAGTTTTTGTGCTACATGATGGCTAGGAGGAAAAATTATGATGGACATTACCTTGCTGGATGGAGATGGGAAAATGTGACAAAAACAGATGACAGTTGAGCTATTTATTGATCTCTTTTTTAGTGTTCCATCCTGGTACAGTAGGCTTTTTTTTCCCTTGTAAATGAGTGGTGTAGCGTTAGAAGTGAATGGAGATGTATTCTGAATACTGAGTACACTAAATGTCAATGAGACAGGGTTTTCAGGTCATGTGCTATGGAACTGATTATACTTTTAACTTGGCTGTTTAATGAAAGTCTTGTAGTTGGGCAGGTTTCTGGAGTGTGCAAGGAGGGTAAGATAGTACCATTGCATAAGGGTCGTAGTAGAATGGAGGTATTAAGCTATAGACCTGTTTGCAATTCCTCTGTAGTTGTAAAGATTTTGGAGAAATTGATAAAAATTCATATACAGAATTTTGCAGTGAGGGCAATATTATTTGCCTAAGTCAGCAATGGCTTTGTTAAAGGACACTCTTGTTTTATTAATCTGGTTACCTTTTATAATTAAGTAACAAGAGCTGCGGATGAGAGCAAGACATACACTGTCATTTTTTCTGATTTTTCCAAGGCATTTGACAGGGTGCCACATGATAAAGAGATATATAAGTCAGAGCAGATTGGTTTATATATCAGGTTAGTGAATTTAATAGGGGGATTGACTGTTAGATATCATAGAGCTGCATACAAGAGAGCACTATGAAGGAAGCAGAAACTTATAAGTGGAGTCTCTCAGGGCTTACCATTGGAGCTATATTGTTCAACATTTATATCCGTTGCAGAGAGATATTATAAGAAGGTAAATCTCACCTTGAGTAGAGATTTGGGTATTGTCGAGAGTGAGATTGGAAAAAAAGGCAAATTGACAAGGTTATCCAAACTCATTTGATGAATGTTTTGAAAATCAGAATTTAAGATAGTAGAGGTTAAAGTTCTGCAGGTTATGGTGATTTGTGTTTTGCAAGGTTTATCAAATGAAATGGAGTACAGTGTGCTGTCATCATTAAAAAAAAAACTGTACTGAATTGATAGTCAGCTTGTATATAGAGGGAAGAAGGTGCGTGAAAGAACATAGCTTTGTGTTATTATAGTTAGAAAATAATTAGCCATCCACCAGCACTTGAAGTGAGTGTCTTGGTCAGAAAACTGGCTAACCCTTGTTGATTCACAGTGACAGAATCCATAATGTTGTTTGTTTATTAGAAGAAAGTCTTCAAGGTAGCAGTTGGATGTATGTTGATTGTTCCTTCCATTACTTTTGAAAGAAATTCAATGGTAGTTTGATGGCAAAGATTTGTCACCTTTCTTAGGAATAGGTTGCATATGGGCTAATTTCCAGACTAAAGGATGGATATCTGTGGAATAGACTAATTAGAAGACGAATCCGGATTGTTGTGCTCATATTCGATCACCATGATTTGAGGAAAATAAATGAACCTTATAAAGGTTGCAAAGCTGGATAACAAAAATGTTATCAGAACTGTACAGCGTTAACTTTCAATATAGACTGAGGGCATGCAGATTGCATGGTTAGATAGAAGGATAGTGATATGATTTAAACATGTTAACTCTTGAGAAGTAGTTACTTTTTGTATTGCAGAAGATAAGAAAGTAGCAAGGACAAATGGTGAGCATGAGTGTGAAGATTGGCCTTTTTTTTTGCATGGACGGTGGTTAGACCTTTGGAATGGCCTAACAGGGTGGTGAGAACAAAGAATGGGTTTAAAAAATAATCATTTCTTTTAGTGCTGTACAGTGATCAGCATTCATTTTAGAAATTATGGACTTTATAACTCTGCTATAAATAACTCTTTTAATTTCCTGACGTTTTGATCTTCATATTAAGATCATCATCTGGAGCATATACCAATATAAAGGACAAGCTGAGTTACATCACATACAGTAAGCTAGAGAAAGAATGATTTGATCACAGGTTATTCTACTGGCATGACCTCTAGTGAAAAAAAAATTACGAATTAATAAATTATTTAGAAGCTAAATTCTATTTATGATAACATGAGCAAACATTCTTTCATATAGGTAGATTTCTTTCAGTAACAGTGATGTTCTATTTTTAGCATTACAATTGTTAAATTGTTACAATTGTATAATTGTTATTATTTTGTATATCTATAGTCCTGTAGATAATCCTGGATTATCTGCAGATTATCTATAGTTGCTCTTAAAGAGGAAGGTGGTTCCATGGGTCGAATATGTGCCTTCCATATGTTTGGGATTATTAGCTAATCCAGAATCCTAAATCAAAAATAACAATTGTAATGCTGAAAATAGGACATCACTGTTACTGAAAGAAAACTATCTATAAGAAAGAATGTTTGCTCATGTTATCATAAATAGAATTTAGCTTGATGTAGTTTCTAAATAATTAATTAATTTGTATTTTTTTAAATTTTTTTTTTTCACTAAAGGTCATGCCAGTATAATAACTTGTGATCAAATCAAATTGTTTCTCTAGCTTACTGTATGTAATCTAACTCAGCTTGTCCTGTATATTCGTATATGCTCCAGATGATGATTATAATATGAAGATTGAAACGTCGGGAAATTAAAAGAGTTATTTATAACACGGTTGTAAAGTCCATAATTTCTAAAATGAATGCTGATCACCGTGCAACACTAAAAGAAAGGATTATGATAATTCATGGAGATTTGATCCACAAGTGATGCAATCAATATGGTAAGCTGAAGATTCATGTTTCTGGTTTGATCAATCGACTGGCTTTTTTAAAACGATGTAGGGAAAGCAATATCATTCCGAATTACATCAAACTAAAGAGAAAATTTACCTCAACAAAGGCGCAAAGAATGTGCCACCACATGGAGGAAGCACTACTCAGAGAACAGATCCAGACTACTAGAAAGAACTTAGCAGTTACTCAAAACCAGGTACAAAATGTAAAATCTGAACTTTCAAGTTACTTGAACGCAGATATTTGGATGATGCTCGAAAAGATTACAGACAACACGGCGAACTATATCCTTCAAATGAAGAAAGAAAATCTCATTTTCAAATTTTGTAGACTAAAAGATCGACAAAATCTATGGACATATTCAGATTTCTCCACAGTGAATGGTAACAACCAACCAGAAGCAAGAAACAAGAGGAGCAACCAATCGCCTGCAGGTAACAGTAATGTAGTTAACGTATCCAACCACACCTTAAACAAAGATGAACTCTCGGTACTTAACAAAGGTCTAAATTTTGCTGTAGCACCCAGATTGATAAACAAACTGGATTTGTAATATTGAAAATCTTTGTAATATTGAAAGAGGCTTAAGATTCACCCCAAATAACATAGCAGACAAAATATGTTTGGAAATCGCCAAAATTTTCAATATAAATCATAACAAAACAATAACAAGCAACTTAACAAAACACGAATTAACAGCATTGAAATCATTAAAATCAAATCCGAACATTAGAGCCGATGAAGGAAGTGCTACCATTATTATAAACCAAACCACTTATTTAGAAAAAATGAATCTGCTAGTCTTGGACAATAATACATACCAACTCATTAAATACGATCCAACGAATAGAATAAAAAATAAAAAAAAAACAGAGAAACTACTAAACTCAATTACTACATGGCCCGAAGATATTGTCAAAAAACTACTTCCACACTACGCTCGTTCCCCGAGAATTTATGGGCTCCGAAAATACACAAACAAAACACACCACTCCAGCGATAGTTGAAGGGATAGATAGCCCGAATTATCACCTAACCAAGAAATTAGCTGCAACACTCAAGGAGTTGGTAGGTCATTCCCCATCCTATATCAAAAACACACAACACTTCATAACATAATCAAAGGTATTACATTACAAAAAGTTGATTTATTAGTCAGTTTTGATGTCTCTGCCCTCTTTACAAATCAATGACACAATCTTTCTTTTACAGAACGAATTCCCTCCAGATATCACAGCTCTCTTTGCGCATGTATTAGGTTCTGGTTATTTTGTATGGCAAAACACTTTCTACCTACAAAAGGAAGGCACAGCCATGGGCTTGCCATTAGTCCACCCTATTGCTAACTTTTATATGGAACAATTTGAGCAACATGCTTTAGATTCCTCTCCTTTAAAACCCAAAGTCTGACTTACATACGTTGACGATGTTTTCGTGATCTAGTCCCTTGACTGCCAGACACTAGACACTTTCCTTAGCCACCTAAACAAACAACACAAACGCATACAGTTCACAATTGAGATTGAAAAACAGAGCACACTTCTGTTTCTAGATACACACATCTTCCTTCTGGCAATCTTTTCTTCCATGTTTACTGGAAACTGACACATACTGGCCAATATATATACACATAAACTCCTACCACCACCCAACACAAAAACTAGGTGTCATTAATACTCTAAAAAACAGGCCTTTGGAAATCTGCTCCAATGAACATGCACTGAAAGATGAATCTGAAGTTATCAGCACTAATTTTCTAAAAAATTGTTACTGCCAAAATACTATTAACAATATTATTTTCTACAAGACCTCAATAAAAAACAAAGATAAACCAGACTACAATAAAACTATAACCGTTCCTTACATTAAAGGGACATCAGATAAAATAAACAGATACTACAAAAATACAACCTCAAAGCCACTTTAAACCTCCTGCAAAATTAAAAAGCTTACTCAACTCATCCAAAGACCCACTCCCTCTGCTGGCCCACCCTGGAGTATACTGTATATATTGCATCTGTAACATACCATATATAGGGGAAACAGAACGCACAATTCCTATCAGACAAAAAGAACATAAATGACATATTAAATATAATAACTACGGTGAAGCTGGCCTTTCTGATCATGCCTTGAATACTTTACATAGAATTGACTGGAAAAGCACTAGTTGTCTACATCGCACCAAAGCATGGTATGAACGCAAATTTAAGGAAGCCTGTGAGATTATTATCAACCACCCCAATCTGAACAATAATGATGGTCTAAAAATCCCAAACATATGGAAGGCACATATTCGACCCACAGAACCTTCCTCTCTAAGAGTAACTATAAACAGGACTGTAGTTAGTACACAATAAATAACGGACTGTAGTTAATCCAGGATCATAAATCAAAAATAACAATTGTAATGCTAAAAAAATAGGACATCATTGTTACTGAAAGAAAACTATTTATAAGAAAGAATGTTTATTCATGTTATCATAAATAGAATTTAGTTTGATGTAGTTTCTAAATAATTAATTTTTTTTTTTTTTTTCACTGGAGGTCATGCCATTAGAATAACCTGTGATGTAATCATTGTTTCTCTAGCTTACTGTATGTAATGTAACTTAGCTTGGCCTGTATATTTGTATATGCTCCAGATGATGATCTTAATATGAAGAACGAAACGTCGGGAAATTAAAAAAGTTTTTTATAACACGGTTGTAAAGTCCATAATTTTTAATATGAATGCTGATCACCGTGCAACACTAAAAGAAAGGATAACTTGACTAGAAATGGGACATGTTTACCTTATGATCCTAATCCCAGGTATCATAGTATTATTTTTGATAGAACTGTGCAATTTTTTTTATATCTAATCCACGTATGAAAGGCCACAAGACCTATAGCACATTAGTGCTCTGTGGGCAAGAAGAATAGAAGAAAGGAAGAATCTGTTCACATTTTACTTGAACAGCTGAGGGTTATAATCTTTGGGGAAGGCAGAGTGGGGAAGACTGTTCCAAAGGACAGAAGCAAATTTTATGAAGGAGGAGGTAGTGAAGTTGGTTTGGTGAGTTTCAAGATGGATTGTGAAGGGGTGTTGGTCAGCAGTGTCTCTTGTTTTAATGATTTTGGAAGAGAGTAGAGGAATAATAGTGGCCAGTTCAGCAGAAACTGAACATCTATGAGAGAGGGATTGAAGTGGGTATGTGAGAAAGGGATAATTAATGGATGGATTTGGGATTTGTATAGAGTTAGCAGCTGTGGAAGTGTGAGGTAGTGTCTCATGCAAAAAAGGACACAAAGTTTTTTTGGTGGCTGCAGAAGTTATAGTTGAAATGTGACTATGCCAGGAAATATCAGAGTTGCAGATCAGTGTGAATGGAGAAATCTGATCATGTTTGGATATCTCAGTATTACTGAAGGTAAGGGGGAGGAATGCGAGCTCTTTCTTGTGAGAGATCAGAGAGTATTGTGTTTTGGTCGCACTGAAGTTTACAAAGTTGTCCTTGCCCCACTGGGTTATAGCTAATACATCTGAGTTCAGGTAACTGCTCATGGTAGATCTTGAGGATTCTAATACTTGAGCACTGCAAGGTTTGTTGAATGAAAAGGAGGAATGGAGTGTACTATCACCTGCAAAGCTATGGATAGAATTGGAAGTCTGAAAAAGCATGTCATTTATATACAAGAGCAACAGAGTAGGTCAAAGAACAGAACCCTGGGGGTAATCCTGCATTGGTGGGGAAATCTGAGGAGAGTAAATTGTCCACCATGACATGCAGTGTGCGACTAGTGAGAAAGTTGGCAATCCAGTTGCAGAGTGAGGAATGCAGACTATAGAATGGCAATTTAAGTAGGTCCCTGTGCCAAATGCCTTTGAAATATAGAGAGCTACTACTTGACGTTGAAAGTTTATTTTTCACTTGGTTAGACTATAATAAATTTAGTTTAATCCTTTATCCAAGTGTGAACAAACAAAGTTTGCGCCTGAAAGTATCTTCAGGACTGGGGTAAGGTGGTACAACACCGGGCAACTCGTTGCAAAGGTGGAGCAAGCTAACATCACTCTTATCTCAGTATCTCCCATAATGCAAAACACATCTCCTTGCGGATATGTATAATGTTATGCATTAATGGAAGGGCCACTACCCAGACTAGTTTCTCTACCTGCCTATAGGAGTTACCAAATGGTGTGCCACCTTTTTATTAAATTACTCTGGATTTAGAGAAAGATTTTGAAGGTTTATTTTTCACTTGGCTAGACTATAATAAATTTAGTTTAATCCTTTATTAAAGTGTGAGCAAACAAAGTTTGTGCCTGAAAGTATCTTCAGTTCCCTTCCCTTAATGCATAACATTATACATATCCGCAAGGAGATGTGTTTTGCATTATGGGAGATACTGAGATAAGAGTGATGTTATCTTGCTCCACCTTTGCAACGAGTTGCCCGGTGTTGTACTACCTTACCCCAGTCCTGAACATACTTTCAGATGCAAACTTTGTTTGCTCACACTTGGATAAAGGATTAAACTAAATTTATTATAGTCTAACCAAGTGAAAAATAAACTTGTTGCGGATATTCAACATCTTTCTCTCAATCCAGAGTAATTTAATAAAAAGGTGGCACACAGTTTGGCAACTCCTATAGGTAGAGATGACCTTGCTAATGCTTCTGCCTGGCTCCCACTGAAGAGACCTCAGTAAAGGTCGAAACTAGTCTGGGTAGTGGCCCTTCCCTTAACGAACATTATACATATCCGCAAGGAGATGTGTTTTGCATTATGTGAGATACTGAGATAGGAGTGATGTTAGCTTGCTCCACTTTTGCAACGAGTTGCCCGGTGTTGTACCACCTTACCCCAGTCCTGAAGATACTTTCAGGTGCAAATTTTGTTTGCTCACACTTGGATAAAGGATTAAACTAAATTTATTATAGCTACCACTTGAGTTTCTCCAAATTTCTCCATTAGTTTAATAAAGATGTTATGAATATGACTGCTTAACTGAAAACAAGGAACAATATTCTCATCACGTCACCTGGTACATCCTGGAAATGCTACTCACTATATTGCTGCACTGGAATTAGTATATTCAACAGCCAAATACTGTTCAGCAGTTTGGCTGAACAGTCGATACACAAGTAAAATCAATACAGTTTTAAATCAGACAAGCGAATTATAAGCAATACTATTAGGACAACATCTTTATTTTGGTTCCCCGTTTTAAGTCTTATAAAACCACCTCACGTAAAGAGAAATCGGAACCTACTACAAGAGTTCAATACCATATTGGAGGATGTATCTTTTCCTATTCACTGTGATATTAATACTGGATTCAATCGATTAAAAATTAAGATGTTCACCAGTTGAATATACTAATATACTTGCTTCTCTTAACTACAAAGAGTAAATGCATGGCACTTGTTATGGATTAACAGGGCTCCTGTGGTGTGTCAGCTTCTCCTCGTTGGTAAACACCTGCAGGATTTGAGCTTCCCCTGTAACATCTGGATTATCCTTAATGAAGGAGGACAGAAGACTGAAAAGAAGGCAAGACAGAACAACCATGATTGATGCAATTATGGGTCAGAAAATCAGACTATCACATTACTAATGAGTGTCCACTTTGAGTATTCAGAGGCAATCAAGAAGACTTTTTTGCTGCATCTCCTGAGACAATTCCATGGCTGCAACATTTAGACCCGAAAATTGGGCTTGTGTTTTTATTTTGTAATTTATTTATTTAGCATACAATATACAGGTCTCAGAATAATATAGAAATTACATAAAACAATTGTAAAAATCATATTAAAAGGGGTACACTAGGCTGAAATGATTAAACATCAAAATTAAGAATCAGGAGTCAGAGCTTAATCATTAAATCCTAGATCCACTCCAGGGATTCTGGGGTCAGTTTAAAAAAGTCCTCTTTAGAAATCTTGTAAGTTTTGTGTGTGATGCCATAAGCTAAATAAATAAATAATCTATTAATGGGGTGCCTCACGTAGAAGTGAGGATTGGGCATTAAGTATGTAGAGGTCTGTCTTTTCCAAGTTATCTGGCATTGACCCTTAATCATCTCAGCAAATTGCAATTTATTATATTTTTTATGTAATTAATTAATTTATTTATTTTTAAATCCAGCCTGCCATAATTGAGCAGTAACTGACATAACATAAAAGTATGTGTAATCTTCACTTATACATGTTAACAAATAATCCAAAAAATTTAAAAAAAATGATTATCCAGTTAGATTTCACATTAGGTTCTATTTTTCTGAGAAGGAAATACAGCTATGGTGGGCATGAATTTCTCTTAATTATATTTACTCTGAATTATATTTAATTGTGAAGGACGATGATTTATTAACTTCATTGTGTTTCTTTCATAAACATTTTAAAAATATGCAGTTTCTTTCTTTTTGTATTATTTTTTATTTAGATTCTTCAGCAGGAGTTGAAAGAAATTAGATCCAGTTACGAGAAAAATTTAGAAAAAGGCAAAACAATAAATATTGAGCAAGAAGATTTAAGAAAAAGAAGGGTAAGAGTTTATATTATTTGATATTCCTGATATATACCCTCAAGGGGTGTACAGGATATGATAGTACTACACGAAAAGTTACATCATTACTAACTTCCTATATACAATCTTACTCTAAATAAGTCTGATACCTATCAAGACTACAACATTATTAGATCTTATATTTCTGTCTTCTTCTAAGGCGATTTTTACTGTATCGATCCACGTATATATCTCGGTCTTCCTCTGAGTCTTTTTCCTGCCGACCTGGCAGAGAACACTTGTTTTTCTAATCTTTCCTCTCCCATTCTGTTTAAGTGACCATACCAGCTCAGATTACCTCTGTTAACGCATTTCTGGATGCTGACAATGTCAAGTTCTTTCCTAATATCCTCATTTTTAATATGATATTGCCATTGATACTATCTGTAAACACCCTTAATCTTCTCAGGACTCTCGTATCTGCGGTCTCTAGTCTTTGGTCAAGTTTTTTACTTCTGACCCAGCTCTCAGATCCATAAATCAAAATTGGCTTGAATACTGTCTTGTATACAGCTAATTTAGTGTTTTGGCTAATTTCTCTCTTATTCCATATAAATTTATTCAGCTGACTTCCTACCATAACAACTTTGTTGATTCTGTTGTCTATTTCCATATTTATTTTACCATCTTCAATAAAAATCGTGCCCAAGTAGCTAAAATGTTTTACTTGTTCTATAGTTTCTCCATTCACAATGCAGTTGATATTTTCAATGTCATTTTAGTCAGGGAATCTTGCAGACTTGTAGTGGATTTATTTAGAAGTATAACATCATCTGCATAAACAAAGAGCTGAGATTAACATATCCAATTTTTTATATCAGGTTTAATACCACTTTCCTTCATAATGTGATCCATATAGATAATGAGTAATAGAAGGGATAATGTATATCCTTGTCTGACACCAAATTTAACATTAAACCATCTTCCTGTACTTCCTTCAATTCTAACTGCTGACTTACGACTTAAATAAAGACTAAGTATTACTTGATATAATATCCCATTGACACCATATAACTGTAGCATTTCAAATAGTGTCTCTCTTGGCACCTTGTCATATGCCTTTTCCAGATCCACAAAACTCAAATATAGATCTTTGTTATATTCCCATGATTTCTCAGCTATCTGTTGTAAACTGAAAATTTGCTCCTGACAACCTCTATTTGGCCTGAATCCAGCTTGTTCTTCACCAAGCTTTCCTTCCACAATCCTTGTCAACTGTTTCTCAAGTATACTTGCATATATCTTACTAGGAACATTCAGTAGAGAAATACCTCTGTAATTCTCACATTCAGTTTTATTTCCCTTTTTATATATGGGTACTATGAGAGCTCTACTCCAATCCTCTGGAATTTGTCCCTCTATCCGGGCCTTCTGAACTATGCACTGCAGAATCTGTAAGAATTTTATACCTCCATACTTGAGCGCATTTCTGGACGAATATCATCTACTCCTGCTGCTTTTCCACATTTCAGGCTTTTGATGGCTTTTTTCTACTTCAAGTAGGGATGTATATTCCTGACTGCATGCCTGGTCAGTGTTTTTTTACCTCTGTGCTGTCATTACTGCTTGTTTCATTTTGCAATTTTTCGAAGTAATTGCTTCATACTTCAAGGGTATTTTTTTTTTCTCCTGTTTTCATGTCACCTTTATCAACTCTAAATCCTTTTATAGCACTCTTTTCTCTATTTCTGAGCTTCTTCAACAGCCTCCAGAATACCTTGCTACCTTCTTGATATTTATTTTCTATGTTCTTCCCAAAGACATATATTTTGATGTTTAGCATCAAAATATATGTTATTATTATTATTGTTAATCAGGTCTCCATGGAGTCAAATGACTCATCACGGTAGGTCCTTCCTAGGAAACACAGTCTATCGTACCACTCCTTAAACTCATTGACCATTCTCGCTCTCACCACTCCTCTATCCGGCAATGCATTCCACGGTTATCTCCCTTGTTATCTCCTTCTGTACCCTTTCCACAGTTAATTTATCCCCTTCAAATCCTGGGGACCAAATCTGAGAACAGTAGTGTAAGTGTGGTCTGAGTAGGGTCTTATACAACAGAATGATCTCTTTTATCTCTGCAGGTCAGCATCCTTCTCGGGATTGCAGCAATCCTTCACCACCTTTTCAATATGTCCCCTGAATTTCAGGTTTCCATCGATCATCAACCCCAGATCTGTTGTCTCCCGTACTTCCTCCAGTACAACTCTTCCAATAGAGTATGAAGCGTCGCAAACCTCAAGACCTTACATTTTGCTGCTTTAAACTGATACCTCCATTCATTTGCCCTTCTGTCTAGATTATTCAAATCCTCTTGCAGGGCTACCACATCTGCACTATTACTAATAACCTTTCCCAGCTTCACATCATTTGCAAACAACTGAATATTCCCCTGCAATCCACTGAGAATGTGATTGATATAAAGATTAAACAATATAGGTCCCAGTACTGAGCCCTGTGGGACCCCACTTGTAACTTTTTGCCTCCTTGAAACTGTCCCACCATACACAACTCTCTGGTACCTATCGAACATCCAATCCTGAATCCAGTTGACCAACCTGACATCCAAATTCATGTGCTGCAACTTAAATATCAGCTTATAATGTGGCACCCTGTCAAATACCTTTGCTAAAATCCAAGAAAATGGCAGTATATGCCTTTCCCTCATCTACTGCATATTTTTGAAAAGAAACAAAATCTCACTGTATGTAGTGAGTAATAGGAAACAGGACAAAAGACTGAAAATCTGTCATGGAATATATAAATTTGAATCTATTAAAGGACACCTATGGCAAATTGTAGAATATTTTTTCTGCAATTACATTTTTTTTAAAATTTACTAATTTATAGAAAGTCCTGATATTTTCTTAAAGCATATGTTTTCTCCAAAAATGAGTAAAAACATAATCGAAGATGCATTGTAGCTAAGTAGTTTATCTCTCTAAGCTATTTCTGTTAAACATGTGCCAAACATTATGTATAGCAGCCATGCCTTTCTGCAGTAATAATGAGTGGTATATAGATTTTGTGAATCATTCGAAGTAACTTGTCACATTTTAAGTTTTTTTTTTTTAATATTAAATAAATATCTCTTTTATAAATTAATAAACATGGTGCAGGCTAGGAAGGTAATGAGTGTAGCAAGTGAGGAGAAATTAACATTTGAAAGCAGATTGGCTGCAACAGTAAAGGAAAGCCCTACAGTATTCCACATTCACTAGTAGAAGAAAGGATAAGTATGGAAGACAAACTTCAGTTACTGGAGGTAGTACACTGATCATATCTGCTGACGATATAGTGAATGTATGTACCCAAAAAGAACTGGAATCTGAACTTAGTACGTGCACATTTTCTAGTTAGATGATGCCATAAGGCATTGTGAGTTTGCAGTTTTCCATGCCAGTCTGACAAGTGGTGTCATCCTGTGTGAACTGGTTCGTTATTCTGGCTTTTTTTTTTGTTAGTGCTTAGGAGCAAGTTTGGTGATTTTGTGATTGCTGACCACATGGAACAGAGTGTGCGCGAAATTTTTTTTGTTGGTGGGGTGGGGGTAAAACTGCAGCAAAAATTATTGTTATGCTTCGGCAAGCCTTTAAGGATGACGCTTTAGGTTAAACGCAGGTCTACGAGTGGTTTTCATGTTTCAAAAATGGGGACATGTCAGTTGAAAGCTGACCTTCGACAAGCAGAAATTATGAAAACATCATAA
Source organism: Typopeltis vanoorti (assembly GCF_054136105.1). Classification (NCBI taxonomy): domain Eukaryota; kingdom Metazoa; phylum Arthropoda; class Arachnida; order Uropygi; family Thelyphonidae; genus Typopeltis; species Typopeltis vanoorti. The sequence continues at coordinate 5,038,819 of NC_143552.1, read as the reverse complement.
AGGTTTCCAGGCAATCAATGAAGATTGTCGAGAGATCGTTGAGCAAGTTTCTGAGGAGACAAATTTGTCGTGGAGTTTGTGCCAGCGAATATTAACAGAAGATTTGCAGATGAAGTGTCTGTCCACTAAATTTATGCCTTATTTGTTCACAGAGGATTAAAAACCTTCCTACTTACTCAATCTCTCTCTCTCTCTCTCCATGTGACCATTTTTTTATTCCCACAAGTAAAGAAAACCATGAAAGGGCAGTAATTCGTTGATGTGACAAAGTGAAAGAAAAGTCACTGGAGGCCATAAACAGTATTCCAGTTAAACAGTTCCAGAACTGTTTCCAGCAGTGAAAAAACATTGGGACGAGTGCATTGACTCACATGGACAGTACTTTGAAGGAAACTAGGATATGGTATTATAAACTATAGTATTATTCAGAAAGTAGCGATTGTTGTGCGAAAATCAAGGGATACTGTTTCTCTATATTAATGCCAGAAGTATCAGGAACAGGAGGAAGGAGTTTTTGACATTGGTTAGTGCAACCGAGACAGAAGATATAGGCATTAGTGAGACTTGGCTGACAGCAGATGATGTAGTTACAGGGATTGAATGTGAAGGGTTTAGTACTTTCAGGGAAGATACAGATGATAATGGGTGGAGGAGTGCTGCTGATGATAGCAGGTGAATTGCAGCCAAAAAGAATAGGTAACAGGTGGGAGAGTCCTATAGACCAGGGAGCACCACAGGTGACCTGGAAGGCATGCATCGCCAAATTAGTACAATGAGTACAGGTTAAGTGATTATTATGGGGGCTTCAACTATGGAGATATAGACTGGAAGGCTCACATGACAGGAAGGAAATAGAATTTATACACCTGCTAAGATATAATTAAGGCAGCATGTGATGGAGGGGGTTAGGGATGGGAGAGTATTGGACCTGGTCATAGGATCAGAAGAGCTATCCATAACGAAGGTGACAACACTACCTCCAATTAGTGAAAGTGACCATGTGATCTTGACATGGGAGATTATAAAAGAAGAGGAATAGTCTATCAAGAAGATGTATTTGTTGAGCAGGTGATTATGCCATGCTTAGGAAGAAGCTTAAATCTGTACAATGTCATGAAACACTGCAGGGTAAGGATGTTTAGTAGTGCATGAGATATAGTTAAGAGTTATCTAGAGGAAGCAGTATTAAATTGTATACCTAGGGTAAGGAGGGTTAATCTGTTAGGAGTTAGAGGAATGAGCAATATCATTAAGCATGAGCAGCAGAAGAAGAAAATGCTGTCGAGAGTGGATAAAGAGAAAGGTGACAAGCAAACTCATTCATGAACAGTACAAGGCTCATGCAAGAAAGGTGACCAGTATGGCAAGGAAGGCAAAATCAGATTATGAGAAGAATCTAGCCAAGCAGGAAAATGGAAATCCCAAAGGGTTCTTTCATTATGTGGCAAGTAAGAAGAAGAATGAATAAGGAAGGTTAACTTTAATGAGTGATGATGGTCATGAGGGTACAAAACCAAAAAATAGTGAGGTTACTGTTTTAACCTATGTGACAGACACTAATGTGAGAACAGCGGTGGACGAATTGGAGGTTCTTAGGATATTGCAGAATCTCAATGTAAATACAGCTGTGGGATTAGATGGGATATCAGCTAGGGTTTTGCGAGAATGTGCAATGGTACTCGCAATGCCCTTGACTAGGCTCTTTAATTTAAGTCTCAGCTCTAGTCAAGTTCCAAGGGTGTGGAAATAGAACAAAATAATTCCTTTGCATAAGGGAGTTTCTAAGACTGCAGTAGCAAATTATAGACCAATCGTTATCTCATGTGTGGTGATAAAAGTACTAGAAAAATTGGTAAAAAAGAGAATTCAAGAATGGGTAGATAAAAATATGATACTGTATGAGGGCCAACTAGAGTTGGTCATGCCTTAGTTATTTACTAACTTTTTGTAATAGAGTAACAGTCAAAAAAGAGCTACAAGATAATTTTCTGTATTGCTGGTTGTCGGATTTTTGTAAAGGCATTTGACAGAATACCACATGGAACTCTATTATGCAAATTAGTACAAATGGAGATGGATATGACATTGGTTAAGTGGATAAGAGGGTGGCTGCTGGACAGATGCTGGGACTATTGCCATTTAATTTGTACATAAATGATATAGGAAATAACCTGAAAGGAAATATTCAGTTGTTTGATGATGATGTGAAATTCTTGGTAGAATAATAGTTAATCAAGGTAATGTGGAGAGCTTACAGGATGATTTAAATAGGTTGTCAGTATGGGCAAAAGATAATGGGTATCAGTTTAATGTCAAGAAATATAAATTATGCACTTTCGGTTAAATGGATTACCTGACATGTATCACATAAATGACACTGTGCTCCAGGAAATAGATGAAACTAGAGATTTAGGGGTTGGTTGTAGAAAGAGAGTTTTGAGGATATATTGCAAAGGTAGCCTAGGAGATCACTTTGGCTATTGAACAAGTAGAGATAAGGAAGTTGTTATTCCTCTTTATAAGGCTTTGATATGCCTGCATCTGGATTACCATGCTCACGTCTTGTTCCATGGGTTTCTTGGGGATGAGGAAGCAGTGGACAGAATTCAGAGGTGAGTGGCCTGTGGAATGTTCCCTATAAGGATAGATTGAAAGTGTTGAATTGCAGAAGTTGATTGATAAGAGAAAAAGAAGGGATATAATTGAAAGATTTAAGTTGCCTGAAGGGTTTTATAGGATAGATGCAGGGAAAATATTTCAGCACTTGGCTAGAGTGACTGGAACAAAGTGTCATCCCTGGAAGTTGAATTAAAGGTACGGTTAGTAGGGGTGCGAGGACTAGTGTTTTATAGGATACACGCAGGGAAAATATTTCAGCACTTGGCTAGAGTGACCCGAACAAAGTGTCATCCCTGGAAGTTGAATTAAAGGTAGGTTAGCAGGGGTGTGAGGACTAGATATTTTGCTTGTAGAGTTGTGAATGAGTGGAATGGGTTGCCAGAGTTAGTTTTAACCCGGTGCTGGTGAGGTATGAAAATGTAACAAAAGTGGTAAGATGGGTCCCACAGATCCACCCAAATAATGTAGTGTATTATAGAAATCCATATCTTTTTAATCAATATTAGATTACGTATTCTTTAAGTGTCCTGTAATTTTACAGAATAAAAACACAGATCCACAAAATTAAATTTTTGTTACCCTAAAATACTGAACTAATTAAACATCTTTATTTTTACTTTTATTATAATTACGTCAACTATAAGTTGACGTAACCTCTGTTCTTCTTGCTTATAACTCATCTTGTAAAAAAAAAAAAGATATTATTCTCAAAATACCCTCTAAATATTTACAAAAATGTATTTGCTTATAGTTAGTATGTAAAAAATATAGAAGACAGAGTAGTAACAATGATATTTTAGTACATGAAAACAAATTACGTTTCGGAAATAAATATAGTCACACTTTACACCTCTGCACACTAAACTTGCTTGCACATAACAGCCTGTCGTCTATGTCATCAAGTTACGGGTGGGGAAGCTATACTGAGGCATGACTCACTGCCATGTGTTGTTAAAAAAAGTTAGTCAATTTAAAATCTTTGGGGTCTGTGACACCCCACCTTTCTAACGCTGGGCTAAGTGCTTTGTCTGTTAATGGGTCCAAGGAGAGGTATGATAGACCTGGTCTCACGCGATTAGTCTTCGGACTCCATGTAGGTGCCCGTGTAATAATAATAAATCCACTATATAAGGCAACCTGTGCACAGATCTGGTCACCAGGCTGCATTGTCAAAATGGAAACAGAGAGTGCAGAGGCAAATAAATAAACCTGTCTTAGCACGCGGAAATATTAACTATGAGGATAGACTGGAGTGGTGTCTTCATCACTTGGTTAGTAGAGGATAGTGTTGTATGTGGTGTGATTGAGATGTATAAGTTTTCTGAGGAGGCTGTCAGATAAAGGAGAATTATTGCATAAGATAATGGGCGACTGGAGAATGAAAGATCCCTCCTGGAAAGTGTACATAGATCATATGAGTGTGAAAATGAAAAGGAAATTTTTTGAAGTGTATGTGTGTGGTGATTGGAATGAATATCTTCCAAAATGGGTTGTGAGTGCTCCAACACCGAACACCTTCAAGCCAAAGTATGGAAGTATTGTGGTTGGTGAGTGTTCAACTTCCCACAACAAGTCTTCAGGCTCCAGAGGTTCTTGGAAGTAATACTAATACTATCTAAATCAGTTACTTATACTCTTCCAGTCATGTGATAATTTTTTTGTTAAATTCATATTATATGAAAACTTATTAATAATTTCATGTTAAACGTTTGGTAGAACAAGATTTATTCTTCACCTCACTTTCTGAATGATTCCTTTTGGTTGTGATGAATATTTGCTGGAAGAAAATAATTGATAAGATTAAAATTAACTAGTTCTAATTTCTGTTATATATTTTCTCTTAGTCACTTAAATATCATGAGCTCTCTAAGTTGCTATTACTAGGAAGAGCACTATACATTCTGTTAGAAATTCTTGTCATCATTATTTTTTGGTTATGCTCGATAGCCCTGGCATTTTCCATGCGAAATTGATTACAGGTCAATGCTATGAAGGCTCAAAACTGAGAAGAGACTTCTGGATGAATTAAAAAAAAAAGGATTAAAAAATCTACTGTGTTTTTAACATCACTTGACGGCAATCCTTACCGTCAAGTGATGTGCCTTGTTAGTAAGTAACCATTTGGTTCTTGAAAGAATGAGTTTGGGCAGACAATTTGAGGAACTTAGCCTGCCCAACTGTATTCAGTATTGGCTTGAAACTATATACAAATCAGGATGGTACCTCATAATCAGATATCATGCCAATTGGGACACTTCACCCAGTACAAGTTTTCTCCTTTCCATTTTTGTCAGGAATCAGGGAAAATTGTGAAAACTATCAGTTACTAGAAGAACCTCAACAGAGTTGGAGATTGGCATAATCATTATAAGAACCTTAAACCAAAAGAAGTCAAACTAGCAAAGAAATTAGACAAATAGAATATTGATATAATTGAAGCAAATAAAACACAATCAAAAAATATCATTATAAATACAGATTTATAAGGATATCTAAAACATGTCATCTGTCAAGGCACAGTTTTTATTGCAGATGGTAAATTAAATATCTAAATAGACAACGGAATCAATAAAGCTGGTATGGTAGGAAGTCATCTGAATAAATTTATATGGAATAAGAGAGAAATTAGTCAAAACACTAAATTAGCTATATACATGGCAGTGTTCAAACCAATTTTAACTTATGGATCTGAGAGCTTGGTTAGAAATAAAATACTTGACCAGAGACTAGAGACTGGAAAAGATTAGAGGCATGAACTGATGGCATCAGTGGCAATATCATATTAAAAACAAGTATATTAGGAAAGAACTTAACATTATTATCATCCAGGAATGTGTGTTAGCAGAGCCAATCTGAGGTGGTATGGTCACTTAAATGAGAAAGGAAAGATTAGCTAAACCGTTTCGCTAATCTTTTCTTTCTGGAAAAAAGATCCAGAGGAAGACCAAGATATAGGTGGATTGTTAGAAGATAGAAATAACATCATCAAATTCCTGATATGTATCCTCAAGAGGTTGTACAGGATATAATAGTACTACATGAAAAACTTACGTCATTACTAACTTCCTATCTATAATTTTCCTCCAAATCAATCTGTTACCTGTCAAGACTCCAACATTATCAGATCTTATATTTCTGTCTTCTAAGGCACTTTTTACCATATCAGTCCACCTATATCTTGGTCTTCCTCTGAATCTTTTTCCTGCCAACCTGGCAGAGAATACTTGTTTTGCTAAGCATTATTCTCCCATTCTGTTTAAATGACCATACCATCTGAGATTAGCTCGGCTAACACTCTTGAGTTCACACGGTTAGCCGAATGGCTATGCACTTCGAAACCATTTGCTTGGGAAAGGAGTGTTCCGGGCTCGATTCCCATCGCTGACATTGAGGAGCTTAGGATCTTTCTCAGGCATAGCCAAGTTATCTGGCATGGACTGCAGGATTTTTCTCTCCAGTTTATCTGGGGTTTTTCATCCCGCAAGCAGACAAACCGTCCTTGAGAACCCAGCGCTTTTACAGACATAAGATATATTGGGAGGCATAGGGCTAACCACCTTATCCTCAAGTTATGGTTGTGATAAATGAATAGAAAACCCTTGACACTGCAAGGTATAAGAGGTAAAAAGGAAGAAGAATTTACTATCTTCACTAAAAATTGTGCCTAGGTAACTGAAATGTTTTACTTGTTCTGTAGTTTCTTCATTGACAATGCAGTTGATATTTTCAATGCTTCTGCCTATTTTCATTGTCTTGTCTTGTTGATCTTCATACCATGTCTATTACAACAATTATTCAGTTTAGTCAGGTAATCTTGCAGACTTGTAGCAGATTTATTTAGAAGTATAACATCATCTGCATAAAGCAAAGAGCTGAGATTAACATCTCCAATTTTGATATCAGGTTTAATACCACTTTTCTTCATAATGTGATCCATATACATAATGAATAACAGAGGGGATAATATACATCCTTGTCTGACACCACATTTAGCATTAAACCATCTTCCTGTACTTCTCTCAGTTCTAACTGCTGACTTACAACTCAAATAAAGACTAAGTATTGCTTGATATAATGCCCCATTGACATCATACAATTGTAAGGTTTTGAATATCTTCTCTCTTGGCACCTTGTCATATGCATTTTCCAAATCTACAAAACTTAAATACAGGTCTTTGTTATATTCCCATGATTTCTCACCTATTTGTCTTAAAGTAAAATTCTGATTGTGATATCCTCTATTTGGCCTGAATCTAGCTTGTTCTTCATCAAGCTTCTCTTCCATCTCGAGATAGAAATATAAGATCTGATAATGTTGGAGTCTTGACTGGTAATAGATTGATTTGTAGGAAAATTGTAGATAGGAAGTTAGTAATGATGTAAGTTTTTAATGTAGTACTATCATATCCTTTTTAACCCTTGAGGGGACATATCAGGAATTTTATGATAATGATATCTAGTGCCTATTCTGGCACTAGAGAATATTAATTATAATCTGGGTGAACATGAAGATGAATTTTAATGTGAAGAAGTTTTTCAAAAAAATGCAAGCAGATTGATTTCAGAAAGGAAAATTGACATCTTCATCGATCTTGTTTAGACTTACAGTCATTGGAAACTTCCAGTATAAAAAATACAATATTTTCGAGTCACTTCAGATGACATGTGATGTAGTGAAAATGAAAAGGCTCTTTTTGGAGTCTCAACACAGAGCAAATGAATCTGATGATAAATGTAACATGAAAACTTAGATGTCTGGAATAATCACTTAGAAAGTTTGCTAAATTAAGCAAGAAGTGGCAGAATGGTTGTTGAAAATATTCAGGAGGAATGCAGTGATGAGGACATGCCATTACTTACTATAACGGTAATCCCCATGGAGTAAGAAGATTCACTGCAGGAGACCCACCCCTAACCATTATTCACACAGTACCTATCATAACTCTCCAAGCAAAACAGCTAGTCCTGACATCCTTACTAACCACACTCTTACATGACATCCTTGGGTTGACTCCTTGTTCTCTCCCTACTCATTATGTATTGAAAATTTTCTTTTGTGTCAGTCTTATAGAACCCCTTTAGTAACTTGTATTTCTGTTATGTCCTCTCTCTTTTCCCTGTAAAGTAAACTCAGCAACCCCCACCTTCAGTTTATCCTCATTCCACAGACCTGTGACCAGCTTAGTCACTCGTCCCTGGATCCTCGCCACCACTCCTTGATCTCCCAAGAAATCAAATCATGGTCTGATAAAGAGGGATAATGAGCTTTTATCTTTATTTGTCAATGTGTTCTTCAATGTCCAAGTAATTCTTTGAGCTGTTTTGCCAACTTTTGCATTATTTCCTCTGGACTTCAACTGTGTGTGTGTATCATCACTTCAAATACCTGGCCTCGTCAATTACTTACAGTTGATGACACTAAGGATTTTGTTTTTTGACAATGCATTGGGCTGAGCAATAGTTGAGAAAGCTGATGGAAATATCCTACGGGATGATTTAAATAAATTTGACAGTGTTGGAGAACGATAGTGTCAATTATTGTTGTCAGTTTAATATTGCCCAATGTGAGGTGATGCACTTCTGGACAAAACATTACCATTCATATGTATAAAGTATCTAATCTTTTCATCTAGTGCAATTTACATTTTGCAACATTAAATTGACAATCATTATCCTGTCCACACTGCCAGCTTATTTAGATCATCCTGCAGGATATCTTAGCATAAGCACATCACATCTGTAGCCTCTTTAGCCTCCAAAAAAAAAAAACTTGGTATTATTTTTTCATTCTGTTCTTCTCTTCTACTTGACTCCAAACACTTCTTATATCCCAAATCTGTAAAACCACAAGATATTGTTCTTACAAAAGTATGTAAGGAGGCACACTAAAACTTCTCTTAGTATGCTAGATTGTATCCAGAAGAGAGCTGTTTAGTTAACAGATGATACTCTAATTGCCTTTCCATAAATGCTCTCTTTTCTGCATTATCTCATTTTTGTGTACTTCTGTGGATGGATGGTGCTGCTCAGAACTGACTACATCCTTTACTCCACTTCCCTTTAATCATATATGAATGTGGCCTACTACTGATGAACATCCATATGCTTTTCAGCTTCAGACTCACCAAACCAACTTTGCATCCTTTTTCTTCATTTCACAAACCTCTGTCCTGTAGACGTCTTCCCTGTACGATTTTCCCTAATTTATACAACCTCCAACTCTTCAAGAAACACATTAACAGTTTTGTTTTTTATTACTTGCTCACACATAGTGCTGACTTGAGACCTTTCATATGGATGCTTACTTTAAAAAAAAAAAAAAAAAAAAAAAAAAAAAAAAAAAAAAAAATAGCTCCCTGAAAAAAAGTAAAAGGTCTGAATCTCAATGATGGACTTCGGTATCCAAAAGGTTGGACAGTTATAATTTCACCTATATCAGTTTTTTTTTTTTTTACCTAGTTGAATGCAGTAAAATGCATTCATAATCATAATGGCTATCATACTAGTGTTCATTGCTTTTCTGCTAAACACCAGGCCATCTTGTGGATTTGTTTATTAAAGGGGGGGGGGCATATCAATCAGGCTTGATGGATGCTTGCTAATATATTCCATGTTAGTGATGAAACCATTTTCTTCTCATCAGGAAGGTCTTACTTATTTCTCTTAAAATCTGGCTTACTTCTTAAAATATTCAGAATATCAGATTTCTCTTCTAGCATTAACTGGTTCTGCAAGACTTTCCTATAGGTAATAGGAAATAGGCATATATATATATATATATAGATCCAAAATCTCTTAAACTGCTGCTGTGCTCACATTTTAAGTACTAGACTAAACATCTCTAATAATACATGATAGATTATCCATTTATCATAGATGCTCTGTTTCTTCATAATATTTATTTATTCTGTGTTTTCTAGGGTTTGCCTCCAGAAAATGGCTTCCACCATTCTTCTAAACTGGCAAGCCTGATTGGCCAAGTGGATTGCATATCTGCAGTCTGTGAGTTTGGATTGCTCAGCAGAATGAATGTTTGAGAAAGTTGTTAAGTGGTAGACATTTTTCATCACCTGATGGAACTAATAATTAACTCATCCACTGTTCTAATATGCTACAGGTTTAACTTTCATGAATGAGATTCACATAAGGACAGTAAAATAAGCATGCAGCTACTAGCCAACAAACATATGAGGGTGGTATCCCTTAATTTTCCCATTGGCAAATCAAACTTTGTGGGCAGGTGCATTGTCCTGATGAAAGATGATTTTTTTCTTCTGCAAACCGGGTCTTTTTTCACGAATTTTTTCATCTAGTCTGGTTAAAAGATTGGAATAATATTCCCCGGTTATTGTTTTACCCTTTTCAAGATAATTAATAAACACAATGCCTTTATGATCTCAAAACACTGATGCCATGACCTTTCCTGCTGATGGAACTGACTTTGTCTTCTTTTGTGCTGAACAACCTGCGCTTCTGTCCACTGTTTTGACTGCTGTTTGGATTCTGGTGTGTAATGGTGACTCCAAGTCTCATCCATAGTAATAAATCAACACACAAAATCCGTTTTATTCTTGTTAAAACGCTCCAAGCACTGTTCAGAGATTTTCATTCGAGTGTCCTTTTGATCTGCTGTGAGCAAGTGCATCTTGCACAAAGCTTTTTCATTTTCAATTTTTTATGCAAAATATACCCCGCACATTCTTTTGAAATGCCTATAGTCTCAGAAATTTCACACACTTTGATTCGCCAGTCCTCCAATACCATATCGTGCACTTGATTAATGATTTCTGGTGTTGGTACACTTTTTTGGACGTCCTTCACATGCATCTTCGAGGCTGGTACAGCCACGTTTAAACTCAGCAGCCCATTTCTTAATTGTCGAAAACGATGGAGAAGAGTGCCCATAAACTTTTATGAATTTTGAATGAATTTCTTTTGTCGTTAAACCTTCTTTTATAAAGAATTTTATAACCGCACGATACTCAATTTTATCCATTTCAAGGGATACAGCCAACACTTTTGCTTCGAACAGTTGTATAAAAAAAAATACATGATAGAATGACGTGCAATTTCACGTGGATGCTTATGACAGATGTACCAATTTAGAAAAAAATAATCTTGCCAGTAGTATTGCCATCTATGGTTGATGCCGAGAACTTGTCAGACCACCCTCATACATAGTTGAGTCTTAAATGTTATCAAACTAATTTCTCATCTTATTTTTTTTCATTCCAAGTGTTATTTGAACAGCATTTCCCATACAGTTTTGCATGACTACAATTTCCAACTGTTCAAAAAAAATACATACATACATACATTAAGATTCCTTTGTCTCTCATCACTTTGTCCTATGCTTACAACACAACAGTGCCTACATGTGTTATAGTTTTTCGGACCTCTCAAAAAAAAAAAAAAAGGAAAAATTCATTAGTTACATAAAAAATTGGCAGATGGATTCCACACATACTACCAACTATTGGCAAACTTCAACTACATTTGGGTTGTCGTGGCTTCTGCATCGTGACACAAGCCATTTTTGGACTGGTTGTTGCTTTGTGATTAAAAATGTGTATGTAAGGCAACACCAGATAATCACATTATCAGTTATCATTTGGTAAGCCAGTGTTGCAAATCTTCAATGTGTTTGCTATAATTCTGGCCAAATGATCATGGGAGGGGGATCAACTTGGGACATCTGTAGATTGATAATGGACTAATCCAAAATCAGCCTGCAATTTCATTAGGCATCTTCAGAAAAAGTGAAGAGCTTCACAATGGATAAGTAAAACCTGAGACAAGTAGCTTTGGTTTGGAGACTACCATTCTCTATATTGTCTTCATCCTGCTGTTTTTCCTATCTAGATAATCATATGCACAGGTAAGTTTAAAAATGAGAGGCATCTTGCAACACATTGGGAAAAGCTGACTTGTTGTGAAGTTGTATATTTTTACCATTGTGTTTGTTCATTTTACAGAAATGTTTTAATTTTTGGTCATCTGTTACTCCATGTTTGCCCATACTATCAGTTATTTAATTCATCCTATAAGCTCTCTACATCACCTTTATTAACTATTACTCTATCATACCCAACATTGCATCATCAGCAAACAACTGAATATCTCCATTCAAATTACTTCCTATATCAATTATATGCAAATTAAGCAGCAATGGTCCAAGAGCCCTGTGGCACACCACTAATCACCTACCTTCTCCTGGATTATGCTCCTCTGTGTACTTGCTTTTGGTATCTATCCATTAGCCACTTTTATCCATATCACCAGTTTCATACCCATCCCCCAAATGTTGTTGTGCGTAACTGAGTTCCATGTGGTATCCTGTCAAACGCTTTTGCAGAATCCAGCAGTATCATAATGTAGGTATTCCCTTTATCTCACTCAGCTGTCACTGTATAAAATGTTAGTAGATTATTAAGGCATGACTGATCCTTCACAAAACTATGCTGTCCCTCAGAGTTATCATATTCTTATCGACCCACTCTTGAATACTATTTTTGACCAACCTTTTGAGTACTTTTAACACTGCTCCTGGAATATTAATCGGTGTATAATTTACTGCCACATATTTAGATCCTCCTGTGTTTTTGCCCTCATTCTACTCTCTTGGGACTTTGCCAGAGCTGAGACTTTAATTAAACAGCCTAGTCAAAGGCATCACCAGTTCCCCTACACATTCTCTTAAAATGCGAGCCAATATCCCATCCAATTACTCAGTTATATTTGCATGCAGAATATGCAATATACTAAGTACCTCCAATTCTTCAACCTCTGTTCTCACTTCATCCCCTGCCACCTTTGTCATAATATCTTCACTTGGATGATATACCCTCACAAAATGATCACTTGGTAGCTCAAATTTTGTCCACCTCTGTTACCTTACTACCATCATCTGCACTTATTAAAGTTATCCTTCATAGTCATTCTTCCTCCTACTTACCACATAACAGAAAAACTCTTTGGGATTTCCTTTTGCATGTTTGGCTAATCTCTTCTCATATTCTGATTTTGCCTTCCTTACCATGCTAGTAGCCTTTCTTGCCTGATCCTTGTACTGTTCATGAGTTAGCTGGTCATCTTTTTCCTTATGTATCCTACACAACTTTTTTTTTTTTTTTGCAACTCATGCTTAATAATACTACTCATCCATCTAACTCCTACCCGATTTACCATCCTGACCTTGAGTATGTAGTCTGATATTCCTCCAGATATCCCTTGACTATCCCCCATGTACTATGAACCTCCTTCCCTTGCACATCTTTATGCCATGGCACTGCTTCAAGCCACCTCCTAAAATGTATCATAATCACTTGCCTTATAGTTCCACATACCCTTTCTTAAGTTGAATTTCCACATGCTTGTTACCTCCCAAGTCAAGACCATGTTATCACTCTCCCCAATTGGAGGCAGTGTAGCCATCTTAGTTATGGACAGGTTTCCTGACCCTATAACAAGATCCAGTACTGAGTTCATACCCTGAGTTCCATCCATCACATTTTGCTTCATTATTTATCTCTCAGTAAGTGTATAAATTCCATTTCCATCCTGCCATGTGATCTTTTCCTCCTTCCAGTCTGTCTCTGAAATCGATGAACCCCATAATAATTAATTGACTTGCACTTATTTTACTAATCTGCTGATTCATATCTTTGACATCATCCCTGGCTCCTTCTGGCCTATAGCAGCAACCAGTTTTATATTTTGTCCTATTGGCCCTAATCTCACACCAGATTGAACTCAAAAAACTGCCATCTGATTGAATGATTCCTAATCTTGTTGGCTGCAATTCATCTGGATCATCAGCAGTTCTCCCCCTCCCCTCTCCCATCTTGTCAACTCTATCGTCCCTGAAAATTCTAAATCCATCACATTCTATTCCTATAACATCTGCTTATAGCCATACCCCACTAATGCCTATAACTTTTGATGACTTGCACAACCAATGCCAAAAACTCTTCCCTCTGATTCCTGATAGCTTGCAGCATTAGTATATATAGAAATTGTAACATCCTCCTTAGGTGGCCCCCCCAAGCACCTTTACATTTTGAATTGACTACCCCATTCAATATTTTTGCCTGAGAGAATAGATTCCATTTTTTTTGTTTATTCACATGCACATTCCCTTCATAGGTGCTTTCGTACACACACTCCTCTGCATCTGCCCTAATTGCCTCAGTTTTCCTGACTTCGAGCTTCCACAACCTCACTGAATAAAATTCAATAGAGACACCTAACTCCAAATCCATTTAAATCCATCAGCATTGTACAAATTTTTCCATCCATCAAACTCGGGCCATAGGTCCACAAACTCTACATCTTTCCTTCTGCGCAACCTATATATTGATTCATTAGCTATCATCACTCTACTTCTCAATTTGCCTCTGTCATAGTGTGGCAGAAGACTCACAAATTTTACTCTTCTTTTTTGCCTCTTCCAACAACTCTTTGACACCCTCCTTCAAACAGTATTTCTCACCTCTTAGATCATTGGTTCCATTCAAAACAATCAATTCTTTCACCTTCACTTTCTGCATTCTAACAGCATTACTAATCATTTTTCTATTAGCGAAACAAAATTTTGTAGCACTTTCATGAACTTCCCTTATTATAGAATCACCGTAAATCATTGTTTGCTCATTCTCTCAATTATTGTTACACTTTCCTTTTTGGCTTTGGCCTTTGTTTTTTCTGTTTTCAGTTTGACTGATCTCTTGCTGTTTCTACAGCCTTTCAATCTCACACTTTGTCCTATGAAGGACAACATACAAAGCCCACAATTTCTTAATTCAGGTCCTCTACTTTCTCCTGAATGTTTGCCACTTCACTTGGTATTATCACTGATATTTACATTTTCTGGTCTTGTATGACCAGAAAATTTAAATGTTCTTTACTTTCACATGAATTGTTCTCTCCATATTCACTTTTAAATCATTTATTACACACTCTCTCATCAGTTTTTGCTCTCCTTCCACAAGTCTTTCAACTTTCATTACAAGTACATCGTGCAAATTTTACACTGCTCAAAATCACACAAACTTAGCTCACCCAACAAAGAAATCATGGCCACCATTGTTCTGCTATGCATTGGTGCCATACCAACAATATAGTTATATCTAATTTAAGGAAATATGTTTTCGTCTATCTTGCACACTTATAAAATAAATTCACTCAGTATTATTAACAAAAATTTGAAGAAAAAAAAATCTTTCCACAGAGTCAAGAATTGATGATGTTCACCGAATATCCTTGAACTCTCCGAATCCCAAATCACAGTTGGCAAGATCTTCAAACCCTTGTTTTTGCTAATCTTTTATCTCCCATTCGGTTTAACAGACTGTACCGTCTTTGATTAGCTTTGTGATACATTAATAAATTTTAATAGCATCAAGTTCCTTTCTGACATTCATGCCATATGTTCATTTCCAACATCTTTCGGCAATCTCTCATATTTGCAGTCTCTAGTCTATGTTGTAAGTATAGGAAATTAAATAAAGAGAACTCAGAAATGAAATTGAATTTAGACATTTTTATTTTACAGAATACAAGATAAAAGACTTCTCAGGAAAGAAAAGGGAGAAAATGTGTGTAAAAAACATAAAAGAGAAATGTACTGTTTGATGAGTATCCAATGTCCTAGAACACTGGGAGAAATATATTAAATACATTCCACTATTCCATACATTTCTGGATCATCTACATACTCCTCTCTTGCTCTTTTCACTCTGTCTGCCTCTTTTCTTGCACTTTCGCTTACCTGTTTTCCAGTCAACCCAAGCTCCTTTACAATCTGACCTTCCTCTCATCTCTTGGTTCTCCTTCAGTCTTTCCCATAACTCTCTCGCATTATTATTCTTGTTCAGCACGCATTAGTTACATTTCCAATCTTGCAACCTCTTCTTTCATGTGTTCTCCTTCTCTCTCTCATCAAGCAATGTACTCTTGCTCAACAGTCACTCACCCATCCAACGCCAACTTACTCTCACATTGTTCAAGGATCACTGTAATAACCAGAGAACAGTATGGACTCGGAAGTGAAAATGCACGATCAATGCAGTACTTAACCTCAGAAGGATATACAAAAACTCACTTTCTGTACAAGCAGGATTATCTCTGCTTCAAGGATTTTGAAAAAAACATGTGGCACTCTTCATCTCATAAACTTATTGGAAGTTTTGAAAACATTGGTCTGGACTCAAAAGATTTAAGGATAAGAAAAAACATATACTATAATCAACAATCTTCAATAAAAATAGATAGTACACTTTCACAATGATTAAATATATACAAAAGCGGAGTCTGACAAGGATGCATATTATCACCATTACTGTTTGGGATATTGTCTGAAATTGAAGCGATGGAGTCATCTCACTTGGTGGAAGAAACATAAGTAACTTAAGATATGCGGACAACACAGTACTAATCACTGAGAATGTTGAGGATCTGCAAAATATAGTTCATAAACTATCAGAGAGCTATGATAAATTTGAACAGAAAAACACACAATAAATAAATAAATAATTGATAATCACCAATAAAGTAACAGATGAAATTCTGAACTTTAAAAGGCCACCCTATAATGAACAAATAGATAGATTATTTATATATCTGGAAAGTTTAATTCCTGATGGTGGAAAATGTGAACAAAAAATAAAAAGAATGCAAATAGCTAAAACATCTCTTAACGTTAAACAGAAAAGTTAATATAAATACAAAAATACAATTGACTTTCTGTGTATATTCTATACTAACGTACACCTGAGAAGCATAGCACTTTCGGAAAATATATGGAATAAAGACTGATGGCTGAAGATGTGGTTACTGAGTAGAATGATGCAAATTAGCTGAACAGAAAAGGTTATAAAGAAGTGCTTGATAGAGCACATCATTACTGAATGAGATCAGAAAGATGAAAATGAAATTCTTTTGGACATATGTTAAGAGGAGGACTGTCCAAGGTGACCATATCAGAAAAACTACAGTAATGAAGAGGAAGAAGGGCAAACCAAGACATCACTATATGAATGACATTGAATAATGGATAGGCAAAAGTACCATATAGATGTTTAGAGGTGTGCAAGATAGGAATAAGTGGAGAGCTATGTCTAGCAGCTTCCATATTAGAGACCACTTAAACGAATCAGTCCCTGTACACTTTTTTCCTCCTTTAGCTTTGCTTCATACTTCTCTGCCTGACCAATCAATGTTTTCTTTATATTTTTGCATTGGTTTTTTTTTTTCAGGCTCATTTTCTTTTCCAATAATAATTTTTGAATCTACAGTTCTTCTTTGACTCTTTTTCTCAGACTTTCACAGATAGTTTCTTTTCGTGTGATAATCACTTTTGTTCTGCGCAAAACTAATAGGTGATCATTTCCTATTTCAAGTACAGTCATACCCCGAAGTTACGCAGTAGCTGGGACCAACAAAAAGCGCAAAGTCGAATTCGCGTAACTCGGGTATAATTTTGCATACAAACATACAAAATATTAGTTAATTGGGACCAAAGGTTTACAAAAACACCTAGATTTTTTTAAGAAATATAATCACAATTGTAGTTTTTCGTACATAAAAAAAAAGAAAAGAAAGTTATTTCGATGTCAATGGTTTCATAAAATCTAATAGATTTGTCTGACGGCATAATGTCTTTTTCTTGTCATGCAAAATTTCTTCATAGCAAGCTAATGATTTTTTTATTCCTTACCTTGTGGCTACAATTCGTTCCTCGTTAGAATCTATGTCCTCCAAAATCTGTAAACTTTTCTTTTATAATTGTTCTTACTGTGGATTCCTGTAGATCAAACTTCTTTGCTAGCTCACAAATTTTCATTCCGCCTTCAAAATCCTTAATAATGTTGAGTTTTGTTTCCAAAGTCGATGTTTTTCTTTTCTTGCTAGCTATAGAAGAATCGGACTTGCTTCCTTTGGACGACGTTATTATTTTTTATGTGATAAAATTTTTATCAAGAACATAACATTAAACAATCGCAAGGTTTGTAAACTATAAAAATCGTGTATGAATGGAGACCATGCTCGTTCACGGCATGTGCAACACTGGCGAATGCGGCCGGTGCCTGAAAGATACGTGGTGAGGCATGAAGCGGGACAGAAATATGTACATATGTGAAACCGCGTAACTCCGTATTCACATAAGTCGGGGTATGACTGTATTTAAAAACATTCTCCTCATATACACTCACATGTGTATGAGTGTGGACACATTGAATCAATTTAAGGCACAGTTGGATGAGCTTTGTGTGCGTGTGTGTGTGATAGTGTGTGCCTCCCATGATGAGTCTGACTCCATGGAAGTCAAATGTTAATAATAATGCAGTTTGCCATTGCTGTTGATAACTGCTTCTTCACTTATGCCCCACTGCACTGTTGGTATCTCTCCCATCCATGGAATCTCCAAAGCTAATTTCTAAGATTGACACCTGCCTTACAATTCGACATATATTTCTTTCTCTGTCATGTGTGTGTGGGAGGCGGGGGGGGGGAGACTTGACATTCCACTTACATCAGATGCAATTGCTAAATCCAAAACTCTTGATCTTTGTGTTCCCTCTACTACATGTTGCAAGAGAAATTTGTTTCTCAAGAATTTTGGGAATTCTTGAGGGACAGATAGTGAAAATCTTCCATAATGATCAGTCACTTTGCACTCACCAAAATGATCTGCTTAAATATTCCCTGTTCATCACCTTCTGTATTCCATAGCCTCTAGCAACATCCCACTAAATATCTTGTCCTGCCATCTCCACATGACCATTTTCTTCCAAATTCTCCACTCTGAGAGACTCAACTAATCACTTATCAGAAGCAGTATTCATTGCTTGCACTCATTCTTGGCATTTGCCCTTCCTATCTTGCCAAATTATGCTTTACCCACATTATCATATCTGCACAATACAGTCACTATCTTCCATTGATTGCACTTTTCTTCTGCGCAGTTCCTAACTTTAATTAATCTCAAATCTCTTACTTGTTTCACACTCCTCAGATTATTTGTACCATCACTCTCATCTCATTCACAATCTTATATTATAGGATGCTTCAGTAGATGAAATTAATAAATATAGAGAACTGCTATCGCTTAACTATGGAGGTATTGTAGTTTTAGTTTTGATATGCTGCATAATCTACAAATCCTGGTCAAAAGGTAAACTTCTGGATGATTAGTTTTCTCATAGTACCCATTAATGAAAAGGATAATAAAATGGAAGATGTGAATTATAGGGGTTATTTCACTAGACAGTGTTCCAGATAAGATGACAGCTAATCTAACCAGAGTCTGTACTTAAGTTTGTAAGATGCAGAAAAGGCATATGTATGATAAGGTCTCAATGAAAAAATCTGTTTTAAATGTATGTAAAAGGAATGTTAAGCAAACAGTGTATAGCACATGCATACATAAATAATCTGTAAACTGTTAGAAATGAAGTAAACAGGAAGATTGTTTGATATAAAATGTGGTGTAAGACAAGTTCTGTGTGATCATTCATTTCCCTGTTTGTCATATCTTTTATTTATATATTTACTTTACCTTTGTTAAGTCAAGTAGCTTTGGTCTCCCTTTGTGCTTTCCTTATTATTTTCTGGTTTATTTTTTGCTTATCATCTTTTACCCAAACATATTTAATATACTTTCATTTGTCTATCTATTGTTTTCTTCCATTTTGTTCATTTTGCAGGATATAGTCATAAGTAGCATCTCAAACAGTTTCCTTGAAATTTTTCTGTTATTCTTTTTTGTTTTCTTTAGTTTATCAGCTTCATTTTCATGTTCTAAATTAGACTTTCCAATGTGTTCAAAACAACTTAATTTTTGTTGCACACTGATATTTGATTGTATCATTCTGCAAGTTATTAAAATTCAGACCAGGAAATATTCATGATTTCTATTATTAGTGTTTTTAATTTGCAAACACCTGAAATGTGATCTGAGGCTACATCTACTACTTGGGTCCATTGTATGTTTATACAATACTATTTTGAAATCTTTTTCCTAATCATTATATAATTGACATGCTTTCTGGTTTTACCATTTGGGCTTTCTCAGGTATATATACTCATCCTTTTGGTTGGTGAAAGAAGATATTTGTTCTGAATTAGCCATATACCTATCATTTATATCACGAAGTCCAAAGTTACCAATTACCAGGATACTTCCTTTCCTGTAGATTAAACTTGTGCATATTGGTCTCCGATAATGATAGAATATTCTTTCTTTATTTTATTAGCTTTTGTAACTCTTCATAGAATTCTTCAACCTCTTCATCACAATGACTGTCAGTACAAGCATATATCTAGAGAATATTAGTATTAAAAGGTTTTCCAATAATTTTGATTAATGTGGTTGTTTTACAGGTATCCATGAATTCGTTTGGAAAATTCATTATTTTTCTTCATGACTCCAACACCTCTTTAGCCTCCAGACTAGATGAAGTTTTCAATTTTTCCATTTTTTCCCCATCATGTCTCACTAAGTCCCATTATGTCAATATTTATATTGACATAATGGGGCTATTAAGTTTTCCAATATCATATAACATTCTGGTGGCTATTAGATTGATCCTATTCAGATGAACTGCAGTCATTGAGTCAGGTGGAATTGATGACTTATTGCAGTCTCTTTGAGTCATCTTCATAAAGCACATTATTGGAGTTCATCTTACAGATGATTGTTTTTAGTAGGTTCTTCCCTGTAGTTATATTACAGCAGAATCCACAACAGGTCTAATTTCTTCTACATGACTAAAGCTCTTTAATCTGTGATGCATTACATCTATTCGAAAGATAAAATCATGAGGATTTAATATCTTCCATCTTGCAATATTATAGCTGTTACAGTCACTCTGATCATGCTTGTAATTTTTCAAAAATTGAGCCTTTCAAACACTGTTATCACCCCCAAGCCAGTACTGATAAGAGCTTCTCTCTGTCTGAATTTCATTAGTGCCCAGATTATCCAGCTTGCTCCTACATGGCATTGAGGGGCTATAGTAACTGAAGGCCCAAAGATTCCACTCCACACCTTATCCTTGCAGGCATTCCAATATTTCGTGTCTCTCTCTCGCCATGAGAACATTTGTGAGGATGTTGATCATATATCCATTAGTAAATAAATTAACATTCTCTGCCATTTTAATAATTTTGGAGTTGGTTAAAGAATATTATTTTGTGCTTGATTTTTATTAAATAATACGTAATGTGTTTTCATAATTTCATTCATTCAATATGTTTTCGTTGTTTTTATTCATTCAGCATATTTTCAACATTTCTTGTTGTTTATCCTTTGTGGGTGGGAAGATATAGGATAATGGTTAAGAGAGCCCCTGTAGCTCAGTCGATACAGATGAAGCCCTTTGGTCAGAAAGAAATAGGTTAGATTCCCATCAATGATGTGAATTCGTTCAGCATTTGACATTTCTTGTTGTTTATCCTTTGTTGGTGGGAAGACATAAGGTGTTATGATGGTTAAGGGAGCCTCAGTCGACATAGACGAAGCCCCTATTTTCGGATAGACCTGGATTCAATTTCCGTCAGTAATGTGAGGAACTTTTTTCTGGTCTCTTTCAACAAAAGGTGAGTTACCTGGTCTCATACAGAGGTGGGTTTTTTTTTTTTCACCCAGAAACTTGGGTTTTTCATCCCCAGAACTGGCAAGCCCATCCCATGAACATGCACATCTACAGACATAGGACACACCATGAGGCATAGGGCTAACCACCTTATCCTTGAGTTATGGTTGCAGTTAATAAGTTGAAAAAACCTCGACACCATAAAAGGCAGAAGAGGGAGGATTAAGTAAAGAAAAGTAGGATGGATAAGTACAGTTTTTTATATTTCTCCCACACGCACACATGAAAGGTAGAAGAGCTTATAGAATATAACTGCCATGTGTGGACAGGAGTAGAATAATCTGCTGATATTCTTCTTGAACTGTTGTGGAAATAGTAGTCGTTTGCAAATTTGAAGTAGTTAAAAGTATTGAAAAAGTTGGTGAAAGGTAAAATACAACAGTGGGTGGATATGGATGTGATATTCTATAGTGTGCAGCATGTCTTTGTAAAGAGTAGGTCCTGTCTTAGTAACTTATTCACATTTTATAATGAAATGAGGTAGAATTGGATAAAGGTAATGTCTACACCACGATACTGCTTGACTTTCCCAAAGCATTTGACAGAATAGTTTTCCACATGGAAAACTATTACAAAAACCGAAGCAAATGGGAATGGATATGAGGCTAATAGCATGGATGGGAGAGAGCTGATAGACAGACACCAGAGAGTAGATATGGTGGAGTGGAATCTAGGAGAATAATGGTGACGTGAAGTACCTCAGGGTTTGGTAATAAGGGCCACTACTCTTTAATTTGTATATCAGTGACATAGGGAAAGATTCAAGAGGGGATGCTCAGTTGTTTTCTGATGATGCAAAACTGGAGAGAGCAGTAGTTCATAAAGGTGAGGTAGATATCCTGCAGGATGATTTAAATGAATTGGCATTGTGAGCAAAGGATAATGATTGTCAATTTAATGTTACAAAATGTAAAGTTATGCACTTTGGGTTGAAAAGGTTGCATATGGTGTATCATATTGATGATATTGGATTGCAGGAAATTGATGAGGCTAAGGATAATGGTGGACAAAGAGTTGAAGTTGCAGAAGTTGGTAAAATAGCTCAAAGGATTTTGGATGTTTCAAAACACACTAACAAGTAAAGATAGAAAGTTATTATCTCTCTTTATAGACTATGATTCTGCCACATCTCAATTACTGTGCACAGATTTGGTCAGGAGGTGGTAGAGAGGATTCGGAGACGAGTGACCAAGATGGTAACAGGTTTGTGGAATACTCCCTACAAGGATTGAGTGAGTGGAATGGATTGCCAGAATTCTTCACAAAGAGTCTGTTTAAGCTACAATCGAGTTTTTACACTTTGCTTATAATCGTATTCACTCAGCTCGCTGTTTGACTTCCACTGATCCAAATTAATTCATTTACCCGGACTTATAAGAAAATTACTGATGCACAATGGGTGGAATTCCATCTGGACCTGCTGCCTTTATGATATCCAAGTTATTCAGTAATATTTTGATGTCTTTTTGCTGGAGGGTCACAGGAAACATGAGATGCAATGTACTAGGCAAGCAAGGAGGTAATTTGTCATGGTCATCTAAGTAGGAGTTGGAAGAGAAGAATGAAGCCAAGACATCAGCTTTGTGTTTATGTGGCATTACAATGCTACGTTAGGATGAGGTAGCACAAGTGGACAAAAGTTGTGCCCAACAGCTTTGGCGAGGGACTAGAAGGTGTGACTGCCAATGCCAGAAGCAGTAAGTTTTCTGAATTTATCCTTGTGAAAGTCTGTTTACTTTTCTTGGACAGCTCTGTCACACTTTTTGAACAACTGTGGTTTAGATATGGGTTGGAGAATTTGAATAGATTGAGGAATGAAAGTTTCCATTCCAGTATGGATTATTTCTGTAACATGATCGCAACAGGTAATTGGATCTGAAGAATGAAAACAATAGTCTAAATATGGAAAAGAGAAGGAAAAGTCATGCAAGTCCTCCCACTTGGCATTGTTGTGATGCCAGAGCACATGAGGTTATGAATGGCTGAAGGAAGGATGTTCCACCAGAGAAAAAACATGAATGAGATTGTAGTCTGAATTGCCAAGAGGAGCAGTCACCTGAAGAGAGAGTACATGGAAGGAGAACTAGTTAAGAAAAGATCTAGAGTATTGAATGAGAGAAGAGGATTGTTGGGAATTTGGGTACGGAGATGAATGGCCTGTTTTAAGTCATTGTTTGCAGCAAAAATCTCTTCCAGCTTGGTCAGTGAAATTCAAAAAAGGGAGCAATTAGAATTATGCACATTGAAATCAAGCTTTGAAGTTAGGAAGTCAAAAAGAATTAGCTAATGTCATTGATACTGCAGTTTTTTTAAATGAATGTTTTCGCTTTTTTTTTTAAATCTAATTTCCTTTTAAAGGAAATTAGATTAAATTCATGTTAATTAAAACATTAGAAATTAATGTTTCAGAATATGCAGTCATAGAAATTAATCATTTATTATTTATTTATTTTTTTATGTGAATCCCACCACCATCTAAACAGTAATGAGTTTTAATAAATTAAAGACTTAATTCTGTATGTTAGTCAAGTAAATAATAGTTTAATATCTGACGTTTCACTGACTAATATCTGTCAACATTTTCAAAGGATACACTGGTAAGCAATAGAAAGTAACAAAAACTAGGAACCTAACCGACAATTCTAAAAATTATCTAAAGTTATCACTCTGTGTGATAACAATACAACACGTGATACAAGACGCGTGTCGCAAGTACAACATTTTATTTGTTGAGATATTTATTGTAATTTTCATGACAGTGTACCACAGATCCTGGTGACTTACAAGAAGAATTAATGAAAATATCCAGAGATCTATCCCTTAATGGCTACCCTACAAGAATCATCAACAAGATTCTCTTTAATGACATACCGCAAAGACAACGAGATGAAACCCAATACATCATTTCCATTTGTTAGTACCATATCCAAAAAATTAGCTCTTCTTCTAAAACCATATAATATCAGAGTAACCTTCAAACCTATTGAGACCATTCAAAAGTTTATAAGATCACCGAACAATAGCCATCCTTTCTGTAAATACTCTGGAGTTTATAGCATACCCTGTTCATGCAGTATCAATTACATTAGACAGACATCTCATCTAGAAGTTTTGAAATAAGAAAGAACGAACACGTAGGCTATGTAAGGAATAACAGACGAGATATATCAGGCCTTTCTTCCCACTTTGCCTCTACCAACCATAATATTGAATGGGATATGAGTCATATGCCCTACATAGAAGAAAACTACCATTCCAGAACATTCAAAGAAGCTGCTACAGTCGCTCGTTCAACAGGTAACTTAAATAAGAATCAAGGCCTAATCCTACCAGATATATGGAAAACTAATCAGATCATTTAACCAAAAAGAAATGAACTTTCATGAAAATTACAATAAATATCTCAACAAAAAAAAACGTTGTACTTGCGACGCGCGTATTGTATCACGTGTCTTATTGTTATCATTCACAGTGATAACTTTATATAATTTTTAGAATTGTCGGTTAGTTTCCTAGTTTTTGTTACTTTCTATTGCTTACCAGTGTATCCTTTGAAAATGCTGACAGATATTAGTCAGTGAAACGTCCAATATTAAACTATTATTTACTTGACTAACATACAGAATTAAGTCTTTAATTTATTAATACTAGTGGTCAAGAAAAAGGTCATAATAGTAATGAGTTTTTTTTTTTTTGTTTGTTTTTTTTTTCAAACCAGTCCATTACTTTAAATAAGCAGGATGGTGTTAAACTCACACCAGTGTTATGAAGCTCATCCATATTCCCACAGTGGGATTCTAACCCACAAACTGTTGTTTGAATAACGGACACACTCACTCTGCCAGCTATGCTGCAATGTTTAATGTTATTATGGGAAAATTTTTGTTCTTCTTAATAGTTTCACTTTGTATTCATGTTTTTAAAGAAAGCAACAGATACTATTGGAGAAACACACTTGCATTTATAGAATTATATATCTTTCAATTTTTTTTCCCTTATATAAAGCAAAATTTAAAACATCCATCTATATTATCAACTTACTATATTCCTTAATCTCATATTTGTAGATTTAGGGACTCAAAAATACACGTGTTGAACAGATTATTTTATTAATTACAAATAAAATAAAACTTGACGTTTCGACCTCTATATCGAGGTCATCATCGGAAGAATACAACTGTATACAGAACCAAGCTACATGCTCATGCTTTCTATATCAGTAAACTAAATCTATGTAGTTAATAAATCTTTTTTCTAGCCTGACCTCTAGTGATAGAAAGGAAAAACAAAAAGAAATAAAAAAAAGAAATAAATAAAATTATATAAAAAAAAAAAAAATATATATATATATATATATTATAAATAGATAAATGCAACTACAATAAACTGTTAGAGTCCTCATGTATTAATATTCTGGATAGTTACAAAATGATTTCTTTCAGTTGCTATTGAATGTTCTAAACACTTCACCAGGTCAACAGGTTGTCTTCTTGTAGTGGGAATTTTTCTAATGCTAGTTTATAATAAATTTAGTTTAATCCTTTATCCAAGTGTGAGCAAACAAAGTTTGCGCCTGAAAGTATCTTCAGGACTGGGTTAAGGTGGTACACACCAGGGCAACTCGTTGCAAAGGTGGAGCAAGCTACCAACACTCCTATCCTAGTATCTCCTATAATGCAAAACACATCTCCTTGCGGATATGTCTATTGTTATGCATTAAGGAAAGGGCCACTACCCAGACCGGTTTCGACCTTTATTGAGGTCTCTTCAGTGGGAGCCAGGCCCAAGTCGAGATATCAGGCAGAAGCATTTGCAGGTCATCTCCACCTATAGGAATTGCCAATTGGTGTGCCACCCTTTTTTTTTAATAAATTACTCTGGATTTAGAGAAAGATGTTGAAGAGACCTCAATAAAGGTCGAAACCGGTCTGGGTAGTGGCCCTTTCCTTAATGCATAACAATAGACATATCCGCAAGGAGATGTGTTTTGCATTATAGGAGATACTAGGATAGGAGTGTTGGTAGCTTGCTCCACCTTTGCAACGAGTTGCCCTGGTGTGTACCACCTTAACCCAGTCCTGAAGATACTTTCAGGCGCAAACTTTGTTTGCTCACACTTGGATAAAGGATTAAACTAAATTTATTATACTCTAACCAAGTGGAAAATAAACTTTCAAAATAATGCTAGTTTAGGATGTTATACAGGTTGTGGATGGGTCCTCCACATTCTTGAAATGGTGAGGCCATCATTTTGGAGTATGTGGAGGACCCATCTACAACCTGTATAACATCCTAAACTAGCATTAGAAAAATTCCCACTACAAGAAGACAACCTGTTGACCTGGTGAAGTGTTTAGAACATTCAATAGCAACTGAAAGAAATAATTTTGTAACTATCCAGAATATTAATACATGAGGACTCTAACAGTTTATTGTAGTTGCATTTATCTATTTATAATATATATTTTTTTTTTTTTTTATATATAATTTTATTTCTTTCTTTCTTTATTTTTGTTTTTCCTTTCTATCACTAGAGGTCAGGCTAGAAAAAAGATTTATTAACTACGTAGATTTAGTTTACTGATATAGAAAGCATGAGCATGTAGCTTGGTTCTGTATACACTTGTATTCTTCCGATGATGACCTCGATATAGAGGTCGAAACGTCAAGTTTTATTTTATTTGTAATTAATAAAATAATCTGTTCAACACGTCTGTTTTTGAGTCCTTAAATCTACAAATATGAGTGCTGATCGCCGTGTAACCCTAAAAGAAAGAAGTATATTCCTTAATGTTATTCATTTTGTTCCTTCACAGTAAATACTTCCATTAGTTATCAATTATATATGCTCTTGCTCTCCTTCAATTCAGAGCAGTTTAATATTTATAACATATTTGAATGCATTTATTTTTAGCGTGAATTAATGTATAAACGTGACGTCAAGAAAACTCTGGCTGCAAAACGCGAACAGAGGTTAATTAGGATTGCTATGCTAGAAAAGCAGAAATTAGACATTAATGCTGAGAAAATAAAGAAAACAGAAACTATCGAGAGGTTAAATAGGAATAGAGCAGAACTTCTGTTTGACTTTACTCAGAGTGCAAAAGTGAGTATGATTACTTTATTGAAGATTAATGCATAAATTTATACTAATTTTTCAGACATTTTTTGTTTTTAACCAATTTTTTGCCTTTAATACAAAGCATCATACATCTCCTCCAGGTGATGTGCTTTGCATTAAGGGTAAATATTAAGATTAATGATCAGAGCTTATTTCTACTTTTACCATGAGTTGCCTTGGTCTTGCATTACGTGCAGGGTCAGCTAGACTTGCAACACTTGCAGGTGCAAACTTGACTTGTTTGTCTGTTTGCTTACTACAGTAACTTTAATTGAGCCTGGGAAATAATTTGATTTCATCTTGTATCCCACTTTGAAAATACTGAAGAACATGTGATAAGCGTGTATGCAGTTTTCTAGCTATTTCAGAATTTTGTTTGCCAATAGTTTGCGGCAAACTTTATAAGCATTAGTGTAGATATAGCTGCAGATAATAAATTAAATTCGTCCTCATTCTGTGAGCCGAATTGCCATGAATTTAAACATCAGAAATTAATACTTGAATCAAAATCAGTTAAAGCTTTCTACACACAGTATCTCAAATTAGTTAGCTATTATTATTTGTTACAAGAGAAGATCGTAAGGTACAGTGACTGTAATACTATTTTCTGTAATTTTATCCTTTTTCAGATCCTACAGAATTTAACAGTTTTATAGAATCTGAAAAAATGGAGACTCTCAGGGTGAACAGAAGAGCACACAGCATGAGAAAGATCAGTGCTCAAAGAGAAAGTGAAAATGTGAGTAGACAAGAAGGAATGGCCTGGGATGTGGGGGGGGAACACAATCTGGTTTGAAGAGGGTTCTGGGATGAGTAAGGAGAGGGAAAAGAATGGCTCTAGGAAGCTATAGAGAAGTCACATCTAAAAAGTGGTATAAGCAAATTATTATAGATCCAGAAAGTTTCTGTCAGGTGGGGCGAAGTAGACTGACCACATGAACGTGAGCTTGCAGATATGTCGTTTTAATATTAAATTCATATTTTTGATAATTACTGGTTGTAGTATCCTGTGTATGAGTGTGTGGTTGAACTTGTGTTATTCTTTTTGATATATCTATACCATATGATACATAGTGTTATTTATGGTGCCACTGCAAATGAGAACAATGAATAGATTGAGCCAAGACATTTTGTAGGGGGTTTAACATAGGGGGATTTTGTGAAATGTGTGTGCACATGTGTGTGCTATGTATTCATGTAAAGAGAAAATGGATATTGTGATATGAGAGTGACAATGGAGAGAGAGAGAGAGAGAGAGAGAGAGAGAGTGTGTGTGTGTGTGTGTGTGTGTGTGTGTGTGTGTGTGTGTGTGTGTGTGTGTGTGTGTGTGTGTGTGTGTGTGTCATAGTTGTTTTATGAACCAGAAATGCAAGACTTCTTGGAATCGAGAAAATGAACTAGCTGAAGTTAATGGTGAATGCCATGAAACTCAAAGTGTTGTGGTGAATGGAGTTCTAGGTTAAACGATGATGAAA
The DNA here is from genome assembly GCF_054136105.1 of Typopeltis vanoorti. Taxonomy (NCBI): domain Eukaryota; kingdom Metazoa; phylum Arthropoda; class Arachnida; order Uropygi; family Thelyphonidae; genus Typopeltis; species Typopeltis vanoorti. The sequence continues at coordinate 5,009,948 of NC_143552.1, read as the reverse complement.
AAAATGTGAATGAGAATGTAAATGAGGTGATTGAAAGTAGCAGTAAGATAGCATATGTGAAAGGTAAACGGACAGGTTAAATTGCTATTGACCTGGTATAGATAGTGAAGAGCAGCGAGAAGGTAATTTAGGAAATTTTATGAAAGCAGAGTTGGTGAAGATGAGATAACCGTGGAATAAAATGAGGAGAATAATATATATATGTATGGAAGGGTGGAATAAAAGATGGCAATGTGAAAGAGGTTTCCAATGATTTGAGTGTGACCGTGTACGGGAATTCAATTATTAGAAGTGTAGTAATTGAGAAGTTGCATGGGGATTGCTTTCCAGGGAGTAGATTGAGCAGAGTGTTTAAAGCACCAGATATGAGGAAGAAGAGAGCAAAATAATTAGTAGGCACAAATTACCTGGATGGCAACAAAGAGAATGTAAGGATGGATGTTACTATGGGGAATAAAAGATAACAGTGTGGTAGGAAAGTTACTCAATGTGTTGCCCAGATATTGATAAGAGATGAGATGGCAAATGAGGATTATGAATGGGATGCTAGCTAAGATAAATGAAGAAAAAGGAATTCATTTTGTGAATGCGTGGGATGAATTTGAGGGATAGATGGAGCTATATAAAAGAGATGGGCTACACTTAAATGGATTTTGTGTGGGTCAGCTGGAAAAACTGTTTCTGCAAGAGAGAATGATGACTGGATTGAATGTGAGACCTGAGGAAACAACAGGTGGTAGAGGCAACATGGGGAAACAGGTAAGTAGGGTAGGAGAGCTTTGGAATTCAGAGGCGAGTTGACATGAAAGAAAAGAATGAATGAGAAGGAACATAAGACAAACAGGGAAACTGGAGAGATTGGGGTAGGCAGGGAGACATTGTGTGAGATGCGTGATTGATGGCTACAGGAGCAAATATGGCTGTACAAAAAATGATTGGGATGATTAGAAATATGGGGAAACAAACAGGTCTGAGGAGAAGTGTAAGATCAATGATGATAGAGATGAATGGCCATGGAGGAGTTGAGGTTGGGGAGGCTTGTTATAGAACCAGAAATAAGTTAGTTTGTATGTTTACAAATGCCAAAAATATTCGAAATGAAGGAAATGAAATTGTAGCATTAATAAGAGTATATTCATCAAAAATTGGTGGAATAACTGAGACATGGTTTTGATGAGGATGACATTCTGACAAAAATACAGATGGATGATGGATATGTTTTTCATGAGGATAGGCAAAATAAAAGGGAGGGTTTTCTCTGTTGATGGTAGATGAGGGGTTGATGGTATCAACTTCAGCTAAGATGAAGATGATACGAGCAAACAGTAGCAGTGGTTTTGAAGCAGTATGGTATGATGAACAGAATGAAATATCTAGTCAGGTGTTGCTGTAAACCTGGTAACGTGGAGGGCAGTAAGAAGGAAATGTATAGGGAAACTGGTTTAGTTAATAAGAAAAAGATGATCATTATGGGTGATTTTAATTATGATAATATTAACTGGAATGACAAGACAGCATCTGGGAAAACAGAGTGAATTTCTTGAGTTTTTGAGGGACAGCTACCTTAGGCAGTATGTAACAGAAGCCAAAAGGAATCCTAAGGAGTTTTTTTAATATGTGGCCAGTAGAAGAAAGAATAATTATGGAAGGATGATACTGATTGGAGAGAATGGCAGAATGATAACCACTATCATTCCCGTACATGGAGGATATAGCAGGGATGTTAAATGAGCAGTTCATAAAGTTATTTCATCCTCATGAAAGTAACATTATGCAGAACTTGAGAGCAGTAGGAAAGGAGGAGAAGCCACTGATTGCAGGAGGTGTATGAAGAATTGAGTAAACTTCATGCCATTAGAGCCATAGGACTTGATGATATATCACTACATGACTTGAGAATCCAGAGTTAACAATGACTTTAACTTACCTCTTCAACTCTGAGTCTTAGATTTGCCCAACTTCCAAAGGAGTAGAAAGAGGGCATAATTGTTCCACTTCATAAAGGGGAGGTGATAAGACTAAGGCTTCAAATTACAGACCAATCTGTTGGTCTGGAGTTACTGTAAAGCTGTTAGAGAGGACAATCAAGACCAGGATTCAGAATTGGGTCGATGACAATAACATTCTCTTTGATGGACAGTGTGTGTTTGCTAAAGGAGGACCATGTTTTAGCAGTCTACTTACTTACTATAACAAGGTGACAGGTACTCTACTTTGGACAAATGGAAGTATACATGGTAGTATATTTATATTTTGTCAAAGTCTTTGATAGATTGCCACATAACAAGCTGATAATTAAACTGGAACTGATGGGATTGGATAGTAGTTTAGTGCACTGGTATGAGGGACTATATACTGGAAGAAAGAAAGTCACCAGTGTTGTATCCTAAGGTGAAATTTAATTTGTATGTAAATGATATTGGGAAGGGCTTGGTGATACAGGTGTTTGCTTGTGATGCAAGTTGAAAAGAACTGTGAGGTAGCATGCAATGGATGTTGTAGACTTCGATACACTTTCTGAATGATCTACAGGTGTTTGCTTGTGATGCAAGTTGAAAAGAACTGTGAGGTAGCATGCAATGGATGTTGTAGACTTCGATACACTTTCTGAATGAGCAAATGAATGGGACTACCCTACCTGTTAACTGCAGCAAAGTGTAAGGTTTTAAAGTTTGGAAAGTGCAGATGGGATGCAAGTTTGCATCACAAGCAAACACCTGTATCACCAAGCCCTTCCCAATATCATTTACATACAAATCGTATGTAAATACGATTTGTATGTAAATGATATAAATCGTATGTAGGTATAAGTAGATAAGGACCTGAAATTTTGAGGACAGGCATAGCAGATTAAAAGTAAGGATGTTATGATAATGTTGTAGAAGGCTTTGGTCTGACTGCATATGGATTACTGTGTGCAGATTTGTTCACCAGCTTCTCAAAAGGATGAAGATATGTTGGAATGGGTTCAGAGATGATTGACTAAGGTATGGTCTCAAGAATGTTTTTTTTTTGTTTTTGTTTTTATGTTGAGCCCATACAGAGGAGGTTGGTTGGTCAACTATAGTACATTAGTACCGTGTATGGTTAGTGGGTTGGGAGAGGAAGAATTTGTTTACATTTGATTTGAATGACTTTAAATTGTATTCTTGGGAAACACAGCAGGTTGGAGACTGTTCCACAGTGCAGCAGTTGCAGGGATGAAGGAAGAGGAAAAGAAACTTGTTTTGTTTGTTTCTAGGTGTACTGTGAATGGATGTTGTGCAGCAGCTGCACATGTTCCAATGAGCTTTGTACTGAGCGGAAGAATTATTGATCTTATTTTGGATGAGCATTTCCCATGGAAATATTTGTAGAATATACATACTACAGAGACCATATGTCTGTGTGAAAGTGGGGGGAGAGAGTTGGTAAGGGATGGATCATTGATAAATAATTTGCTCTCCTCTGTATTGAGTCAAGCATTTTGAGAGAGCTTTTAAGGGCCCGACCCCCATATGTGGGACAGTATTCAATAGCTGGGCGGATTTGTGATTTGTATAATGTTAATAGCTGTTTGGGGATGAAGTAACGTCTTGAGCGAAAGAGAAATCCTAGTTGTTTTGAGGCTGAGGATGCAATAGTTGCGATATGTTTATGCCAGGAGAGGTTTGATGTGAAGATGATTCCAAGAAGCGAGATCTCAGACTGTCTGGAAATTTGGGTATCGTCAAAAAGGATACTGTGGAAAATGGTTCTTTTTTATGGAAAATAGTACAGAACTGGGTTTTATTGGCATTGAAATTTATGAGGTTATCTGAACCCCATTGTATGGGTATGTAGAGTATGAAGGCAGATTGAGGGAATGCAAATTGCAGTCTAGTGATGATGAAGTCTAGAAGGATGAGTGGGACATGATTCAGACATGGAAATTAACAAAGTATTATTACTGGATTAATGTGGATCAGATTTTTCATTGTATAGATGGAAACAAGGGGAGAACAAGAGGCCATCCCTGGAAGCTGTGTAAGAAGGCTGTGAGGATTTTTTTTTTTTTTTTTTTTTTTTTTTTTTTTTTTTTTTTTTTTTTGTGTAGAGCCTGGAAGTGTGGTAAATGTGGAGTAGTGAATGCATTCGTATCATGGTATAATGAGCTATGTCTTTGATGGAGGACCTCCCACGATGAGTCCTTGACTCCATGGAGATCTAATAATAATAATAATATGAACTTTTATGTTTGTATACAAATTATAGAAGGATCAGAAACAAGGGGAAGAAACGGATTGTTCCATCGATTTTTTTTTCACCTAAAAATTGTTTGTGATGATAATGTTCAAGAAGACAGAAATAGTAAAAAAGGAGGTGGAGTACTGTTGATGATGGGAAAGGTGTTTTGCCCGTGCAAGATAGAAACAAGAGTTGGAAATTTGGCAGCATGGTGTGTCAAGAAATTAATAAAATTTTACTACATGCAAAATTAAGCATGTAAGAAAAACACTTTAATTCTCAAATCAACAAAATATTATGCATCTTGTGTGGAAGTCAGATGGTGCTATAAACCTAGTAATAAATGGGGAGGGTGGTGTCCATGAAATGTATATATAAATTTCTTCTTCGTGTAGCTTCCTCAGTGGGGGAAGGGGGTGCAGCACCATGTCCTCCTTCCAGTTCTCTCTGTTGGTGGCTTTCCTTTTTGTGTCTGTATAGCCATGTGATCCTCTCTGTGGTCTTATATCTTCAAGCCATGTCCTTCGTTTTTTGCTGTAATTTTTCCTTCTAAAACTGTTAGTATCCTCTGTCCTACTGAACCTCTTAGTACATGTTCCACCAATCTCATCTTTCTGGATCATTTCCTCTAATAAAGATCTCTGTGTCTCATTCTCTGTAGGACATCTGTATTTGTCGCATGTTTTGTTCATGAGATTTTCGGAGCTCTTCTATAGCACCACATTTCAAAGGCCATTATCCATTGTCTTACTCTCTTCTTGAATATCCAGGTCTCATTTCCATATGTGAAAACTGGCCACACTAATGTTCTTTTTTTTCCACAAGGCATCTTTAGCTATGGCTGTTCTTATTTTTATTTCTTTATCTTGTTTTCCATCTGCAGTAAAGTAGGTGCCTAAATATTTGTATTCTGTGGTATGTTCAATTTTCATATTGTTTATGAATATTTCTGGTTGGATCTGTTTTCTTTTGAGATTTTCATAAATTTGGTCTTTTTTTTGCATTTATATCTAATTCAAACTCTTTACCTTCTACGATTAGTAGCTGCAGTAATTTGATTAATTTGTTTCTGTTTTCTGCTATTAGAATGGTATCATCAGCATATCTAAGATTGTTGTATTTTATACCATTGATACTAATTCCTGTTTTTTGTTTTTCAATCTTTTTCATCACTATCTCACTATAAATATTAAATAGATTTGGTGAATGGATACAACCTTGTCTAACTCCTCTTTTTATTTTCACTGCAGAAGCCTCAGAGTTAAACTGCTGCATTTTCTGTTCAGTGTAAATCATTTTTATAATCTTAAGTACACGACCTTCTATGTCTAATTTATCTAATATATTGAACATTTTATTATGTTTTACTGGGTCAAAAGCCTTCTGAAAGTCTATGAAGCATATGTAAATGTTCCTATTTCTTTCAAGTGATCTTTCTATTAGTATTTTTAGTTCCAGGATAGCATTAATGGTTCCCATTCCTCTTCTGAAGCCTTTCTGTTGTTCACTGGTTAAGGCTCTTTCAATTTGTTAGAAAGAACCTTAAAATAATTTTAGATGCATGGGATATTAGGCTCACAGTACTGTAATCCTCACAATTTTGTGCATTATTTTTCTTTATAAATGGTATGCAGATAGATGTTGTAAAAACTTCAGGTAATTCTATTGTTTTATAGATGTCCTGAATGGATTCCACTAAATAGTTATTATTTCCATTCAAAGCTTTCAGCAGCTCAGCTGGGATATTATCGCCTCAGGGGGTTTATTATTAGGAAGAATCTTAATTACGTGGTCTCTCTCCTTTCTTGTCAGTAGAGTGGTATCTGTTGTTACGTCTTACTTAAGGTGTCGTGAATCATCTATCGTGTTACCATTATCATCATCATAGTGATCTGATAAGTACCCCACCCATCTTCCATTTATCTTTTTCTTATCAATGATTATGTTTCCATCTTTGTCCTTGATGTTATTAGACTGCGTACACTTTGCTTTTCCACTAAGTTCTTTCACTTTCAGGAATGCTTCTTTGGTTTTGTTCCTATTTTGTGATTCTTCTATCTCAGTGCACTGCCAATTTATCCAATTTTCTTTCAATCTTCTGCATAACTGTTGATTCTTTTATTCAGTGTTTTATATCTTAATCTTTCTTCATTTGCTCCTCTTTTCCCCGTTCTTCTTTCATCGATAAGGTTGATTACTTGTGTTATCCATGGTTTTTTTTCTTTCTTCTTATTTATTGATGTGGTTTTTAGCAGATGTTATGATAGCTGCTTGTAGTCTATTCCCCTGAGAGGGTTCATTTTCATTTTGCAACCGTTCAAATAGCAGTTCTGAAACATTTTCGTTAAATTTTGATTTTACTATTGGATTTTGTACTATTTGCAGATCCCATTTTAGGGGTTGACTTCTTTTAATTTTTATTGTTTTCAGGCAAATATTCATCTTCATTAAGACCAGTCTATGATCAGATTCACAGTCTGCACTTGACATCACCTTTGAGTTACGTATTCCATTGAAGTAACATGTACTGACCACAATGTAGTAATTGATTTTTGTATCTTCCATCCAGACTTTCTCATGTGTATCTTGCTGTTGGTTTTTGCTCAAAATAAGTATTGGTTATGATGAGATTGTGCTTGTTACAGAAATCAATCGGTTTTTGTCCTCTTTCATTCTGAATTCCAAGTCCAAATGGACCCGAATGTGTAAATGTTCTCTCTGATCCAACTTTTGCATTCCAGTCACTCAAAGCACAAATAACTCAATCTTTCTTGCCTCCAACTTCCTTTATACATCATTCTATTTCATCATACATGTTGTTATCTATTTCTGCTTCCTCATTCCATTCTGTAGGAGCATATATTTGAATGATCAGCATATCTCTAGGTTTAGACTTCACTAGAATTGCCATTACTCTATCTGATTTTTTGATATGACATGGATAATATTTTCATTAATTTTCTTCTCTACAATGAATGCTATACCTCTCCTTGATATTTCACCACCTGACGTATATACTGTATATATCTTGCCATTTGAAAATTTCGACTCAAAATCTGATTATCCTTGCCAAAAGGTTTCATTTATTCCTGGTATACTAATATTCAATCTCTCTCATCACATTAGCCAATTTCCCACATTTATTCAATCCTCTTACATTCCAAGTAGCAATATTCAAGCAATTTCTGCGCTGAGTTTCTTTATAGCAGTCACGGACTGAATACCGCAGGGCCTGCTACATCAACCTGACACTACCGTTCCGGGCATATTGAGACTACCCGATACTTTACATAGTGGCATTTTTTACAGAATGGGCCACCAGAGCCATCCAACCCCCACTATGAATGGATATAAATATATAAATTAGCCAAGAAAATAGTAATTATTAAAGACTATTTTCAATAGGGCAGTATAGATTGGGATGATGAGATAGAATCTCAGTGTAAAGAACATGAATTTCTCGTTTTTGAAGGACAACATATCAGGAAGTATGTAACAGAGGGCACATGAAGATTGAGGGACTTAGATATGATCAACTCATCAGAGGATGTCATAATTGAGAAGTCAAATCTCCTGGTTGGGGGGTGGGGGGGGGGGGCATGAAGTGATTACCTGAGAGGTAATCACTTCAAAATGGCTGCCAGCCATGTGATGACCTGTGTGAAGAATGGATATGTGTGGAACTACAATGCTGGTAAAAATGAAAAGCTCAAGAGACAACTTGCAGTTGTTACATGGAATGAGGAGTTAGGTGAAAAGTACTGCTTGGGTGATATTGAAGAATTATCCAGTAGCAGCAATGTCTAAATGTATTCTGGGGTCAGAAGGTTAAAGAAGGTAGGTGTGAATGGATGAATACAGAGATTAAGCATGCAGTACAGAGGAAGACTGATTATTATACTCATCTTATGAAGACATAAAATCAATGTAATAATCAGTTCCATGAGGAATACAAAGAAAAGACGAGGACGTTAACTCAGTTGGTAAGGTTAGCTATTGAAGCCAAAAAAAAGCCTAGGAATTTCTTCTTGAAGCCAACAAAAAAAGAATGATTATGGAAAAATGACATTGATTGAAAAATATAGCATAAGGATAACTGCTGCCATGGATAGTTGAGATATTAAATGAGCAGTTCGTAAAGGTCTTTCCTCCTTGCGAATGTGTTATAAGCCAATCTCTGTCTCAGATATTGTAGTTAAAAGTAGTGCTGGATAGGTTAGTGAGAACTAGGATTCTTTGGTGCACAACATGGCTTTATTAATAGACGTGTTTTAGTAATCTTACTTATTACAATAAGGTGACAGGTGCATTGGACAAGGGAGATGGATACAGTAGCATACTTAGATTTTATAAAGCCTTTTGATAGATTGCCATATGCTAAGTTGATAGTTAAACTAGAACAGATTGGGTTGGATATTAGATTAGTGCATCGAATTGGCTGTCTGATAGGTATCAACAACTTCTGTATGGCAGAGCAATATCTCAGACGAGGAAAGTCACTAGTGGTGTGCCTCAAGGTTCTGTTTTATGACAGCTGCTGTTTAATTTGCATGATTATGATAGGGGATGTTTGAATGGGGATATTCAGGTGCAGGACAATTAGAGAAACATTTCCTGTGTATATATAAAATTGGCAGACCAAAAAGCATCAAAATACAAGCACTTATACTCATTGATGTATAAATCAATAAATAGAAAAAAAAATGAAATATATATAGCATGCTCTCAATTTTTTCACCTACAAATAACTGAACCTTTAATTAACCAGCCTTGAATGGGTTAGTTTGTTAACCGGCTGTGATAGAGCATTATGTAACTATATCTTTAGTTACCCAACCCTTCCATTATCTAGCCTGCAAATTGATTTCTTCCTAGGTTCAGATAATTGCAGGAATACTATGTATTGAAAGATGGACATCTAAAGACCACTATTTATATATCACTGCTTGGAAAGAAGTCAGTGGCAACCCCATGGGCAAGGTGAGTAACGAGTCATGTTTGTAGTTGGTATAAATTGGAGGATTATGATGCTCCAAAGTCAGTGCAACTGTTTCTGGGTGAAATGGCTGTGAGAAGTGAACTGACGGAGTTTGAACAGGCGTTGTGATAGGATGCCATGTTGCAGGTGTATCTGTTGAAAAATTGTGATACCATCAACAGTCAATGATACTATATTGAGATGGAAGTGCAGTGAGTCAACTGCAAGTATTACCTGCAGTGGACAACCCATCACACTCACTAAACGTGACCGTAAAGTGATGCATAGGATAATGTGTAAAAAACGCCATTGTTTGACTGGCGTATTGAATTCAGAGTTCTGAGCATTGATTGCAACATGATTCTTCATAGAAACATTTAGAACCAAGACCCACTCTCATTGATATAATAATAAAAATTATATCAATTTTTATTATATCAGTCTTAAAAAAGCACAGAAATATTTAAAGCATAAGATATGAAACTTAATGAAAAATTATTATCACGTAAAAAGATAGTAATATAGTTTATGCATCACAATATGTGTCTCCCTGCTTAATGTGACTTTTGTGATTGTTTATTCCTTAGCCAAATATCTATATTCACTTTATAACCTGAGGTGCAAATTTGAAGCATGCATATATTCATCAGTCAGTCGAGAAGAAAATTTATTTTTTTCTAAAACTCATGGCAGAAATTGCTTGTTTGCAAATGTATGTGCTTCCAAATGCGTAATTATCATCTTCTTTGTAAAATTGATTAATCCTTCGAATTTTTTTGATAAGCGTCGATAAAATTTTGGGATATTTTCTAACGAAAATGCATTCTTTAATGTTTTATTGTGTTGTAATTCCAAAACTTCCATATGCAGTTGGTTTGGTACATCATCAATGTCAATATTAAATGGGTTCAAAAATAATCGCATTTCGAGGTTATTTTTATGAAAATCCACAAGTCTTGTTGAAAATTCCATTTGTCGCTCTGCAATAATACCAACAAAAGTTTTTTTTTGTGTTTACCATTCAACTGTAGATGCAGATTTGCAACATATATAATGATGTAGATTTTCTTCCATCATATGTTTCTTCAACAGACATAGTTTGCCTTCAAAAGTTTTTATGTCAGACAACAGTTCTGCTAGTAATTTACCTTGGCCTGGCAGGTTCAAATTAAGTTCATTAAGGTATTTGTAATATCTCACATAAATGCAAGAGGCATAATCCATTTTTTATCTGATAGTTGTGGGACAGTATTTTCATGTTCCGTCATGAAAATATCTATTTCTTCACGTAAATTAAAAAATCTTTTTAGCACAGCACCTCTACTTAACCATCTAACAGCTGAGTAGTAGATAACGTCCTTATACACCGATTCTATTTCTATCAAGAATTCTTGAAATTGGCAGTGTTTCAGACCTTTGCGTCGGATGTAATTTACAGTTGATATCGCAATGTGCATAATGTCTTATATTGCAACATGGTGCTTCCTGATGAATGATGCAATGGAACACCATTGGATTATCATAACCTAAATTCTGTAATTCCATACAAATTTGACCTACTACACCAGTGTTAGAGCCACACATATTTCTTCCACCATCGGTTGTCACACTTTTTAATTTTTTCCAGTCCAACTGTAAAGAATCAATAGTTTCTTTTACTTTTATGAATAAATCATTGCTGGCTGTAATATCTTTTTAAACTACACAAACTGACCAATTCTTCATGAACATTAAAGTCACTATCGATGCCTCGAATAAATATCATTAGCTGCATAGTGTATATTAGATCAGTACTTTCATCCATTGCCAGAGCATTACGATCAAATGATTTTGCTTTAAATTTAAGCTGCTTATATAAATTGGTACTGATTTCTTCTACTCACCTTGTACAAGTCCTGGCAGATAAACTAATATCTTGAAATAATGTCTTTTCTGGGCATATTTGTTCAATTACAGCTAATAAACATTGTTTAATAAATTCTGAATCTGTGTAAGGGCTTCCTTCTTTCACAACCAGTTCCTCTACATCATAACTAGCATGAACAACCGATTCAATATGAATACTTTGCTTCTGAAATATGTTTTGCTGAGCAGTCAAAGAAGCTTGTAATTTATTAATTTGATTTTTTCTAAGTTCACAGTTCAAATCCTTTTATTGGCTTTCATGTTCATTCTCGTAATGACATCTAATATTATATTCTTTCATAACAGCAACACTTTTATGACAAATAAGGCAAAGAGGCTTACCTCCATTTTCAATAAAGAAGTACTTGCTGTTCCATTCATCATTAAACCTTCTTCCCTCATCTGCAATTTTACGTTTTCTTGAACCCATTTTTGAAATTATTTCTAACAAATATATATCCTCTGAAAATAATAGTTGATGTTATTGAATTATATTAAAAGATGGACCAGGGAACACAACTGTAAAAGTGGCAAAATCTCTGTTGTCGTCAGATGAAGTCACCTTTGTTATCTCCACTCATGATGACTCACACGATTGACTCATGCAAAGTTGCAAATATAGGTATAAAAATTATTTTAAATTTATTATTCATAAATATATTATTAATATATAATAATTATTATATAATAATAATTATATTAATTATTATATAACTATAATATTAATATAATTATAATATTGTAATATATAAATATATAATAAATATAAAAAATAGATTACAGGTAACCCTCGTATAACGTGGTACTTATACAATGCGGTTTCGATATAACGCGGTCTACAAATTATAGTATCCCTTGTTCAACGCTGTTTCGATATAACACGGTCTTCAATTTCTAGTAACCCTTTATTTTTTTTTAATATTTTTTCACTGTGGGACTTCAAAATCAAATTTTATCTTCATTAAATTTGTGTCTGCCTGTATCGCGCAAGTAGTTATAAGTATCGAATTTGGTTTTATTGTATCACTGAATAAGGTACTGTACAGAGGCTTTTGCAGTCTGTGTTATTCTCAACAAATAGTGCAATTAGAGACAGCTGGAATAAAAACGGTGCTAACTAATGAATCACATGTCCCCTCTCACAGAAACTATGCTGTATAGACTTGAGCAAAACCATATGTTGCACCAAAACACAGTATCTAACTAAAAACTATTGTCCAATTTTTCAATTATGAAATAAGTGTTTGTTTTATTGCATTTGAAATTCTCGATGTCAGATCACAAAGGCTAACTTAAAATAAAAGACTACAAAGAATTGAAACATGCCATATAATTAATTTGTGAGTTCGCCTGCCTAGAAGCCATAAAATTCAACCAAGGGTTGAAACGTTTGTGTGAGTTGAGCTAGTCAGATGAGAAGTTCCATCAGAACGATAAATGACACCTTGTTGTGAATATGTTAAAACTAATAGTGAATGTTGTTATGACAGTTTCAGATGTTATGGAATTCGATTGAAGAGAAATAGCATTTCAACCCAACACTTGTCGGTTGCTTTTGTCTTTGGGTCGTGCGATCTTTTGTTAATACCGCACCAATCATATGCATGTCTTTATAGCTGCTGTCTTGTGTAAAACAAAATTCAGCTTGTACATATTGTAACAATTAAAAAAAAAAAACTTGAATAATTTATAAGCGTATAAAAGGATATCACCTGTAAATCGTTGACATGCCAGCAAAATTCTCAGACGTGCCACCTCTGGCATGAGTGCCATAGGTTCGCCATCTAGGGTTGACTATATAAAGTGTTTATTGTTGAAAATTGTCTTCATTTTCTGCCAGGAAAGCACATTTAAAATCATAAGTGTGTTATTCTCAAGCTGAGCAGTTTATTTTCTGGTATGTTACATACATATATAATGCTATTTTTTATGTAAATGTTTATTTTTATTGTAATGGCCACTAAAACTGCAACGAAAGGGGAAAAAACCAACATCAAAGAGGAAATTCATTTCTCTCGGAGAAAAAATTAAAATCTTGGATCGATTGAAAATTGGAGAAAAACCAGGAGTTGTTGCAAAGACTCTGAATTTAAGGGAATCAACAATTCAAACAATCAAACAAAATGAACATAAAATCTGAGAAAGTGTTATTGCTGGGTCAACGGTAAGTGCAAAGCGCGTTGCTCGTGTTCACGATATTCTAATAAAAAAAATTGAGAAATCTCTAATGATTTGGATAGAAGATTGCACTAAAAAGAAAATTCCTTCGGATGGTCACCTTATTAAGCAAAAAGCTCTCAAAGTTTATAAACATTTAAAAGAACTCGATCAAGATTCTTCAGAAGAAATCTCTCAGCATGGATTTTGTGCCAGTAAGGTTTGATTCGAAAACTTTAAAAAGCAGTTTTCTTTGTATAATCTTAAAGTCCAGGGATAATCAGCATCAACAGACGTTGAAGCTGCCCGGAAATACCCAGCAGAACTTTTAAAAATCATTAAAGAAGGTGGTTACAGTGCAGCCCAGGTGCTCAATGCGGATGAATCTTGGTTATATTTGAAAAAAATGCCAAAACGCACCTATATTTATAAAAATGAAAGATCAGCTCCTGGATTCAAAGTTTCCAAAGATAGAATTACTCTACTGTTTTGTAGTAATGCATCAGGTGATTACACGACAAAACCAATGTTTATTAACCGATCCGCAAATCCTCGTGCGATGAAAGGGCTTGACAAGTCCACCTTACCTGTTTATTGGTGGGCCAACAAAAAGGCATGGGTTACAGCTAGCATGTTTGAAAATTGGTTTTTCAAGTGTTTGTACCCGATGTAGAAAGTTACACAAAGAAAAAGAATATGGATTCAAAATTCTACTAATTTTAGATAACGCACCAGGCCACCCAACAAATTTAAGCCATCCGAATATTAAAATAACTTTTTTGCTGCCTAATACTACTTCACTTATTCAACCACTCGACCAAGGAATAATATGAATATTTAAGTCATATTATATTCGACGAACATTTCAGTTAATTTTGGAAAAAATGGAATCTAATCCAAACATGACACTGCCTCAAGCATGGGAAGAGTTTTCAATATTGAATTGTGTAAAAATTATTTCTCTGTCCTCCTTTAAGGAATTACAACCCTCTACGCTGAATGCTTGCTGGAAAAAAATATGGCCTGAAACCGTTCTTGGAACAAAATTTCGTACCTCCAGTGGATGCCGAGCTACGTCATATAATAAACGTCGCACACATTTTTGGTGGAGAGGGCTTTTGCGATATGGTTGAAAACGAAATTAGTGAATTAATTGATGGAGAAACAGATTTAAATGAGGAGGAACTGGTACAATTAATAGATGGCAGCTGGAGTTCTGCCGAAGATTCTGATTGTGATGAATCCGCTAAAGAATTCAGTTAAACGCGTTCATTGCCAATCACGCGATATCGCGTGATGCGAGTTCTCGTCGGTCGGCCAATCACGCTTTTTCACATGGACATCGCTATCAAGTAAAAAAAAATTGGCCACCACCACACAAAATTCCAATTTTCAGCTTGGCAATGAACGTGTTAAAGAAATTAACAGAAGTATTGGACTTGGCAAGAAAGTTAGGAAATTATTTTACGGATAATGATCCCTCATTGGAGTGCTCGGGAAAATTCACGAGACAATCGTATATTTGTTTAGCGCCATATTATGAACTTAATAAAAAATTGCAGCATAGTGGAAAGCAAAGTCTTATTACTGACTTCTTGATGACTAAACCAGCCGAAGTATGCAATGAGAATTATACAAATGGTGTCCAAGAGATTTCAAGTGATGATGACCTCCGGCCACTTAAAGAACATCTACGGAACATTATTTCTGAAGACAGTGATGATGATTAAAATATGTGCTTTATTTTATTGTGTCTAAAACATTTATGCATTATGTACAATTTGTAATTTTTATAATTTTATACTACGTATTTGTCTCATAGTTTATGTTTTCTTAAATTACATGAATTACCTGAATTAAATAAAAATATTGTTTTTGTTGGATATGTCATTGTTGTTTATATAATTTTAAAAAAAAACGATTTTGGAACCTAACATCCATGCTATATGAGGGTTACCTGTATTTAATAATTCAACATATGGGCCACATGCCGTGCAAGTATTGTCAACCTTTTATGATCTGCCAAAAATGCACGTTTGGGCCGCATGTGGGCTGCCA
This sequence comes from Typopeltis vanoorti, assembly GCF_054136105.1. NCBI lineage: Eukaryota > Metazoa > Arthropoda > Arachnida > Uropygi > Thelyphonidae > Typopeltis > Typopeltis vanoorti. Next base: position 4,994,644 of record NC_143552.1, on the reverse strand, counting down.
TTTGCTGCTCCTTGATCTAGAGGACTAATTAACATTTGTTCAAACTTGTGTTTTTCATGATGGAAATGTTCCACTACCAGAAATACACATTAATGTTATCAAGAAGAAGAAACTGCATGTGCAATTCACTAGCTGAATTTCTCTCTCTCTCTAAATTTCATGATCTTGTTTTTATTTTCTGTTTATCAGTACTGAAATAAGTATTTGTTTTATATGTTGATACACTCCTTTGATCTGTTCTTTGTTTGATGTCGTTGGGATGCTCCTTCGTAAACAAGTTTATTTTGCCTGATATTCTGTGAAAATGTATCTTCTGATTCATTTCCTCTACCCCATGCTCATCTGTTCCCCAAAAAAGTTCTGCTGAAGTGCTGTGTAATATATTGTTTATATACTGTTTCTATACTTAGTGTCAACCCTATATGACTTAATGTCATAGCCCCTTATGATTTTATTTTTTTATTTTTTGCTACTTGTTAGGAGTCCATTGAGCTTCAGTTAAAGAAAATAGTGAAAGGCTTCCTTTACTCTGAACTGGCTGGACAAAAGTTAAACTATCAACAAGAGTTGGAATCAAAATCCTCAGAAATGCAGCTCATTCATGTAAGTAGTTAATATAAAATGATAAATGTTTTTGTATGCCATCATTGGCAATTTTGACTCTTCAGGAATGTACCAGCTTTTATGAGAATCCAGGATAATACTTTATAATCAGTTTCATTTGTTAGACAGTTTCTCTCAAAATTGTCTGTTTATATATATATATATCAAGATGTCCCTACTCTTAAGTCTTTGTTGGGTTTTTCTGCCATCTTTGCTTCAAATTTTGCTATCTCACTAGACAGCAAAATTTTTCAGCAGTCATGCCCCCCCCCCCAGATTAATTGAGTCATTTCTTATAGATTTCAAGGTGCTGAAATCTATAAGAAATGAACACGAATATAATAATGAAAATGCAAAATTGGCTACGGTTCGTGAGGAAATCTGCAGTGATTGCAGAATTGATGGGAAAATTCTTTCGGAGGTTCAGGAACAGAAAGTCCTTTGCCATGCCAAACTAGTCAGAGAGCAGATGGTATATTTGGGTTCACTATTCTCCGCTACTTTTCCTCGTAATGCCTCACGAAACCAGTGGTATCATGCAGAAGTAAAAATCATTTGCATGATTGCTTGGTTCCCTCCAAACCATAGGAACTGCAAATGGCATCGACACTTTAGCACCTTTCAGCCACTTTGGAAGATTTCTAGCACATGTACCATAGCATATGTGTGGGACCCAGGCCTTGTCCTGGTACCCTATCTTATATCCAAAATAAAGCTAATATGCCTTTTTCACTAATGGAGTGATAGCCTTTTTCTGGCTTGCAAACATCACTTCCCCATAAATGAAACAAAAGTTATTTGTGCTATTAACACAAATACAAGACATCGCTACTGCTGGATTTACACTGCAGGGATTTATGATTAACTCTTAGGGAGAAAAGTTATGTGGGTCGAATATGTGCCTTCCATATGTTTGGGATTTTTAGACCATCATTATTGTTCATATTGGGATGGTTGTTAATCTCACAGGCTTCCTTAAATTTGCGTTCATACCATTTTTTGGTGTGATGTAAACAACTGGTGCTTTTCCAGTCAATTCTATCTAAGGTGTTCAGGGCATGATCAGACAGGTATGCTTCACCATAGTTATTAAATTTAATCTGCCGTTTATGTTTCTTTTGTCTGATAGGAATTGTGCGTCCTGTTTCTCCTATATAGGGCAAATTACAGGTGCAGTGAATTCGGTATACTCCAGGGTGGGCCAGTGGAAGAAGTGGATCCTTAGATGAGTTGAGTAAGTTTTTTTAATTTTGCAGGAGGTTTAAAGGTAGCTTTAAGGTTGTATTTCTGTAATATTCTGTTTATTTTATCTGATATAAAATAAACAGATAAAGATACAGACTTATTTTCTAGATCCTGATTTATGAGGTAAGAATTTAAGTTAGAATGTTCAAATAAAAGAAAAATTAGAAATTTTCAGTTAAAAAATTAACATTTCTACAGAGTGCCTAGCTTGTTTAACAATCTTTGGAGAAGGAAAAGAGACAGTACATTACCTGAATAAATTCTAGGCCTCCCTGTGAAATAAGATGACCTGTATATAAAACTTTACTCAAGAAAAAGGTCAATTTAAATTCTTTAACCTTACTTTTGTTCATCGTAATAGTTTTACTATTATTGAAGTAATTTTCATTGTATATTTTTTAGCAGTATTTAGTTTATTCTATTCATTGGGAAGATAACAAATAATGTAAAGTTCTAATTTGGTTTCGAAATTACAGGAACTGTAGTTTTGCTTATAACAAGCAGTGACTCTACTTTCATTTTCACTTCCATGCCAATTTCTGGTCTAGTGGCGAAAATGATCCGAGTTTACTTAATAGAACTTTGAGCTCAGTCAAAACCCTTGAATAGATCAAGGGCAACCACTTGAGATTCATCTGTAACCTGCCGATGGTGTTTTTCTAGTGATGGATGGATGAAATACATTAGTAGATCTCCTGTTGATAGACAGTGATAGAATCCATACTGTTGGTCATTTATTAGATGATAATATTCAAGGTAGCATAGGAGTTGGGTGTTAATGGTTCCTTCCATTACTTTAGAAAGAATTGAGGTGAGAGAAATTGGACAGTAGTTTGAAAGTAAAGATTTGTCATCTTTCTTAGAAAAAGGTTGTATATTAGCTAATTTTCAGACTGCAGGATAAATCCCAATAGATCAAGAAAATGTAAGAAGGTAGCAAATCTTTAGAACAATCAGAAGAATGCCATCAGGGCCAACAAACTGTTTGGTATCCAATTTGAGCAAACTTTTTCTGATATCTTTCTAGTTGAAAGGTCAAATGTGGCATTGACTATTATGTGTTTGGAAGGTTTGGGGTACATTTACCATGATTAGCTATTTAAGAATTGAAGGTGAAGTAGGAAGCCAGGGGGATACATCCCATCTGGAAGTAATAGTGGTGGGAGTAGTGTTGGACAGAAGTTATGGCCAATAACTTTGCATAGAGCATTGAAGGCATGGTTGCTGTTTGTGAAGAATTCAAGTTTCCTGCTTTTAGCTCTTCCATTTGGTCAGTGTGGTCAGTTTTCTTGCAGCTGTCCTTAAGCATGATGTAACAAGTATAGGAAGATGTTATTTTGGATGCAAGCCAGTTGCAGTATGCTTGATTCTTCTTTTGTACAGCCATGGCACACCAGTGGGAGAACCAGTGCTTAAACAGGGGACAAAAATTTAGGCTGGAAGAGGGAATAAAAGTTTCTATGCTGATAAAAAAAAAAAAAATAATAATAATAATAATAATAATAATTTGGTGATTCATTCTACAGATATGTTTGGATTGTATAGCAGGCAACAGTAATCTCACCATCCCACTTGACTTTATTCCAATGCTGTATCATGCATGGATGTGATTTGTTGTGTATTAGGGTTTATACAAAAAACGACTTTTGAAAAATCCGGTTTTCGAATTCCAGTATCATATAATTAAAGCAGTAAAAAAATAATAATTAAATATAAAGAGCCAATAGGCTTCGTTTCGGCGATATAAACATTATTTAAATTAAGGGGATATTAAATCCCACATTGTTTTAAAACCGAATAAGAAACTCAAAGATTGGAATCGGAGAGTTTCATGCCGAATATAGTAAACTAGAAAAGTATCGGCGATTACTAGTGTGAGCTAATGCAAGTAGTCCTAGTACATAGTACAATCTCGGGCAACTCGCAGCAAAGGTGGTAAAGTTCTGATCGCTATTCTTGGTATTTTCCATAATGTAAAAACACATTTCCTAGGAAATGTATGCTGTTATTACATTATGGTGGGAGGTCACTACTCAGACCATTTGGTCTAGCTACTCACTGATGAAGCCTCAATAAAGGCTGAAACCAATCTGGGTAGTGACCTCAATGTGCTCAAGAAACCTATGAATTGATTTTTCCATGGCTTCTTTCAGAGCATCCCCCCCCCAAAAAAAAAAAAATTAATAGTTTCTCTGTCTCCAATATATTCATCATCGGAATCTGTTTCCATACAAGAATTTGGGTATATTCTAGACAATATTTTTCCAGATAACTTAATAATATCAAGTTTGAAGCTAGTGAAAATACACTACATTTCTTTGTTGAAATGTTTTGTGGATTTTGCAAATGTAGCAGAAGGGTTACCAATCCAACTTGTCTTCTTTCTTGAATTCATACTTCTAAAGCATTTAATAATTTGGAACTAATTTCAGTCTTTAAATTTTTTAGTTCATTTAACAGAAATTCAAATATGCCTTCACTTGTTAATAAATTGGCATCTCGCCCTAAGGTCTCAGTTGCTAGATATACTGGTCACAACACTTTAAGAAGCTCCATGATTTTAGGATATGGAGCTTCATTCCATATATGAGAATCACCAATATCATTCAAAGCTAAAACAACACATTCTTTTAATGTTATAAATCTTTCATTCAGGCAATTTGGGATTTAGCCGACCAAATTGTATTCTTATTGGTTAAACCAAAATAAAAAATGATGGTACAGCATGACAAAATTTCATGCCGGCTGGGGCGTCGCCCGGGTTAAACAAGGCCCCCGTTGTTTTCGCCAGGGAACCAGGGCGAACAGCGAAAAGTCAGCTACTAGAACAAATCTGAAAACAAACCCCAACTCAACATCACCAGAGTTAAAGATCTGTACTATCAACGTAAGAAGCCTGAATGGCAAAGAAAGGGAGCTAGCTGAGGAATTAGATAAGTACCAGATCGACATAATAGGTGTGACTGAAACAAAACAGACCAAAACTGGTGAGTTCTTTCTGAGCAATAAATACAAAATGTTATATTCAGGCAATGACAATCAAGGAAAAGAAGGAGTAGCCATAGTATTCAACACAAAATACGAGGCTAATCTTCTTGAATGGCATTCGGTCTCAAGTAGAGTAATGTGGGAAATATGAGAATGGGGAACTGGACAATGAGACTTATTTGTGCCTATGGTCCCACAGAAGGTTCTACTACGGTAGAAGTGGAGGAATTTTTTGACGCTCTAGAAAAAGCAACTGACACAGTGAAAAAGGAAAAGTTGGTCCTTGTTGGGGATCTAAATAGCAGAGTACAAAATGATTGTGAGACATACAAAAATATTTTGGGAAAATTTGGAGAAAAGAGCAAAGCTAATAATAATGGCAACTATCTGTTAGATTTCTGCTCAGGACATGGACTGGTTATTACTAACATCATGTTCCAACATAAAAATGTGCACAAATTCACATGGAGAGAAGAGGCCAGGAATAAGAAAAGTCTCATTGACTATGTTATTGTTGATACTGATGTTTTCTCCCTGGTGCAGGACACCAGAGTGTACAGAGGATTTGAAATTGGAAGTGATCACTATTTAGTCTTGAGCAGGATAAAATTGAATTTCATATTGAAAAGAATAACATGTAAGAAAGTTTTAAAGCGAATAAAAGTTGAGCAGCTCTCAGATGCGAACTGTAGACTAAAATACACAAGGATTATTCAAGAAAAAATGAAAGAGTTTGAAAACAGGAACCAAACCTTGGAGATTCAGTGGCAAACTCTGAAGAAAACATTGATTGATTCTGCCAGAGAGGCATGTGGTGAGGTTGTGTGCAAGGATAAAAAAATCAGAACTCCCTGGTGGACACAGGAAGTTAAAAAGGCAGTGAAGGAAAAGAAGAAAGCATATCAAAAGTTCCTGTCAAATAAGTCAGCTTTTACTCTTACAGAATACAGAGACAAATGTAAGAAAGCTAAACAGTGTGTAAAACTAGCTAAACAAAAGTCATGGGAGGACTTTGACAAGAATATAGAAAATAAATATCAAGAAGGTGGCAAAATATTCTGGAGGTTGTTGAAGAAGCTTAGGAATGGAGGAAAGAGTGCTGTAAAAGGAGTTAGAGATGATAAAGGTGACATGAAAACAGGAGAAAAGGATATCCTTGAAGTATGGAGTAATTACTTTGAAAAACTGCTAAATGAAACAAGCAGTGATGACAGCACAGTGATAAAAAACACTGAATAGGCATGCAGTCAGGAATACATATCCATACTTGAAGTAGAAAAAGCCGTCAAAGGCCTGAAATGTGGAAAGGCAGCAGGAGTAGATGATATTCGACCAGAAATGCTGAAGTATGGTGGTATAAAAGTCTTACAGTGGCTGCACTGCATAATTCAGAAAGCCTGGACAGAGGGACGAATTCCCGATGACTGGAGTAGAGCTCTCATAGTACCCATATATAAAAAGGGAAATAAAACTGAATGTGAGAATTAGAGATATTTCCCTACTGAGTATTCCTGGCAAGATCTATACAAGTATACTTGAGAAACGGTTGAGAAGAATTGTGGAAGAAAAGCTTGGTGAAGAACAAGCTGGATTCAGGCCAAATAGAGGCTGTCAGGATCAGATCTTCACTTTACAACAAATAGTCGAGAAAGCATGGGAATATAACAAAGATCTGTATTTAAATTTTGTCGATTTGGAAAAGGCATATGACAAGGTGCCAAGAGAGAAGTTATTCAATATGCTGCAGTTATATGGTGTCAATGGGGCATTATATCAAGCAATACTTAGTCTTTATTTGAGTTGTAAGTCAGCAGTTAGAATTGAAGGAAGTACAGGAAGATGGTTTAATGTTAAATCTGGTGTGAGACAAGGATGTACATTGTCCCCTCTGTTATTCATTATCTATATGGATCACATTTTGAAGGAAAGTGGTATTAAACCTGATATCAAAATTGGAGATGTTAATGTCAGCTCTTTGCTTTATGCGGATGATGCTATACTTCTAAATAAATCCGCTACAAGTTTGCAAGATTCTCTGACTAAATTGAATAGCTGTTGTAATAGATATGGTATGTAGGTCAGCAATAAAAAGACAAAGACAATGAAAATAGACAGAATCATTGAAAATGTCAACTGTGAGAACCTGTGGAACAAGTAAAACATTTCAGCTACTTAGGCACAATTTTTACTGAAGATGGTAAATTAAATATAGAAATAGACAACAGAATCAGCAAAGCTGGTATGGTAGGAAGTCAATTGAATAAATTCATATGGAATAAGAGAGAAATTAGTCGGAACACTAAATTAGCTGTATACAAGACAGTGTTCAAACCAGTTTTAACTTATGGATCAGAGATATGGGTCAGAAGTAAAACACTTGACCAAAGACTAGAGACTGCAGATATGAGATTCCTGAGAATGATTAGAGGTGTGAACAGATGGCATCAATGGCAATATCATATTAAAAATGAGGATATTAGGAAAGAACTTGACATTGTCAGCATCCAGGAATGCATTAGCAGAGCTAATCTCAGGTGGTATGGTCACCTAAATAGAATGGGAGAGGAAAGATTAGCAAAACAAGTGTTCTCTGCCAGGTCTGCAGGAAAACGACCCAGAGGAAGACCAAGATATAGGTGGATTGATACGGTACAAAGTGGCTTAGACGATAGAAATATAAGATCTGATAATGTTGGAGTCTTGACAAGTAACAGACTGATTTGGAGGAAAATTGTAGATAGGAAGTTAGTAATGATGTAATTTTTTCGTGTAGTACTGTCATATCCTGTACACCCCTTGAGGGTACATGGCAGGAATTTGATGATGATGATCTTTCATTCATAACCTCTAAACTATTCCTTCTCATTTGACAATCAAGAATCAGCCTTAATTACTTTCCTTTTTTTTTCTTGTTTTACATAATTCTGAAGGATGCTATCTCTTACAGGAGATTTTCTAAAAAATTTGCAAATTTTTCTAATTTGGGAAATTGATTATTTGTAATTGTCAGACACATAGAGAAACTACATTCGTTATCTAGATCAAGAGAATTTAAAAAATCCTCGCCATAGTCATCTTCAGATTCCTCACTTGTAACATGTACATCGGTTTCAGCAATTTCTTTATTTTTATGTAACACATCAGTAACTGTATTTGCTTGTCAAACATTAGCATGACTCATGAAGATTAGTTTTACTACAATATGCTTGCGCCCGAGGCGACTTCAAGTCAAAATGTTAATGTTTTTAATTAAATAATTAATTTTTATAATTCTAGTATCTAAAACCAGTTTTTTAAATTTAAAACCCAGTTTTCGAATTTTACAAATTTATCCAAAAAAAAAAATAAAGACGGGTTTTTAAACCTGATTTTTAAAAAACCGGCAAACACTATTGTGTATGTGTTGCTCCATGTGGGAAGAGATTTGCAGTACATTGTGGTCTTATCTGCCTAGAGCACAGACAACATTAACAGCATACTTATATGGGTCACTAGTGAGGAAAGATCCAGGATGTTTGGGGAGTGGTTGGGATTGTCTGTTGGGCATGTGAACAGTTTGCATGAAATTATTTGTGATTGCAAATGTCTCAGTCACTCTACCTGCTTAATCTGTGCAGTTGGAAAGAGGTCAGCCAGCTGATGTCATGAACAAATGTTTCTGAGGAAGATGTCTTCATTGTTAGGAATGTTGGATTGAACAAAATCAACATTTAGAGAAAGTATTTGAAGAGTTCAGCGTTGTTGTTGACATTAAGAAAGTGATCGACATTAAGAAAGACTGCTTGAATTTGTGAAATGGATCTGGAAACTGTGAAGTTTGCTGTTATGCTTTCCCTTTGCAGCATTTGAATTCATGTTTCCATGTTGGTTATTTGCAGAATTTGATTTTCTGACTGCTAATCCTGCTTTATAATTGATTCCATGAATTGTTCCTACTTTGATGTTTCACTTCCGGTTCTTGTCATGCACGTACTGGCCACTGAATTAGAAACCTTTATGCAGATATGTGTAAAATGTTACTAACATGGCATGTATACAAAATACTTGGCCATGTTTTCTAGACAACTATTTAAGAATGCTGCTGATCAGTAATCATCAATAGCATTGATCACAATGGGAAAAGCAAAGGATCTTTCAGAGTTCATAAAGGGCTTAGTGTGGGTGCCAGTCTGGCTGAAGCCACGATTTTGAAAACAGCAGAGCTGACTGGTTTCTCAAAGTGAGATATCCTGGGTGTTTAATCAGTGAAAAAATAACTGACATTGCTTTCATAAGAGGCATAACTCTGGTCCGAAGACCATCTGTCAAGAATGAGATTGCTGGCTTCTGAGGAGGCTTGTACAGACAAATAGAACGTTCTGTGTGCAGCAGTTCACCGAAGCATTTAATGAAGGTTGTTCCTGACCCATATCCCACTGAACTATGTGCAGAGAGGATCACTATTGGCAGTCTCATGCCTGTAGAGGGGAGATGATTGAAACATTTAAGTTGGTAAAGGGTTGTTACTAGGTTAATGTGGAAGCCATTTTTCATACACTGATTTTCATTCCAATACACAATGTGGCTTTCATAGATGTGGTTCAACTCTAGACCATTTGGTATATTTAGAAACTTGTATAAGAGATGTATTCCTGAAACAAGAACAAGTGTTTTCAGTTTTCTTTGACATATAATGATAAAACCTTGAGATGTGACATATTATGGTGTCCTCGGAGAGGACACCTTCTTGTATTTATTAAAAACTTCCTTTCCAGGCAATCTTTCCATATCAGAGTGAATGCTATCTTTGCCATATCATCAAGAACAGGGTGTTCCCCAAAGTGCTGTCATAAATGTGACACTTTTTGCTCTAAGTTAACTCAATCATGGAATAGCTTCCTCCCACTGTAGACAATGCTCTTAATGTTGATGACTTCACATTTACTGTAACTATTGTAACACGAGGGTAATTTAAAGACAACTTCAGCAAGCGATAGCAACAGAAACTCAAGTCCTTGGGACATCTTTGACATTGAGGAGGCTTACATATCTTGCACCCATTCATCAAGTAAGAGAAAAGACACACAGAGCAGTCCGCTATGATCTCATGCTTGTGTATACTGATGGTTTGAGAACTCACAGCTGTGTTGGCAGTGCTGCTGTGTTTCCTGACATTACTATCTCCAACCAGATCCCACCTAACCACAGTAAGTTTACAGCAGTTTCATGCCATTCAGCTTGCACTTGTGCATATGAAAGAAAACTGCTACCAAACGTGTGTAATTGATACAGACTCATTGAGCTCTTTACAGGCTATCTGTTCTATGTATAATTCACCACTAGTGCTGTTTGAGGTTACACCTGTTATACAAAATGAAAACCGTTAATTTTGATGTTTAGTTGTGCTGGAATCCCAGCCACATTGGAATTAAGGGAAATAAGACTGCAGCTACTAGATCAGTTTTTCATCAGACCTTTCAGTTAATGTTTAACAGTACGATATACAGACTATGGATACTTTATAAAATCAAAGCTTGCCCAGTGGTAGTCATATGGCAGGAAGCATTTACAAACAAATTACATGACATTCAGCTTGAAATTAAGCATTGGCATTCTAGTCAGTGTGAAAAGAGGAAGTTGTTCTTGCTTCATGTATGTCAGAGTCATTTTACATATTCTTATTTACTTGAGGGCTGATAATCCATCTCTGTGTGAAAAATCCAACACAGGCATTGCCTTCATATTTTAAAAATTAATTACAGTAACATTGGTCTGATTCTGTTTCCTTGAGGAAATATAGTTCAGTATATTTTGATGAATTTGAACTAAGAATAATTAATATCATTTTTTAATTTCTTTCCAAGAAATGGTACTCAGTTTATGTTTTAACAATCTGTAGTTTATTCTGGGTGGTCATCTTTAGTTTCTTTGGGTACTTATCACAAATTCACTTGGACAGCTGTGATATTAATGCGACATTTTAATGTCACTTTAACGTCACAGCTAAAATGATCCTAATTGGCTTAACATTAAGTAAAGTTTATGTTTCAGTAAGGAAATACTGTGAGTAGACAATAATTGAAATTATAATAACGGAGTTATTATAATTTCAATTATTGTCTACTCTACTAATAAATAATATTTTAATTGTCTACTCTACTCTACAAAAATTATACTAATAAATAATATTTTAAGTGAGTTAACTCACTTAAAATATTATTTATTAGTAGAATTTTCGCCTGAGTATATCACAGGCATCTTCAGTGCATGTAAAAAGCTAATTAAACAATAACTGACAATTCCAAAAGACACCACCTAAGTAGTTAATATAAGATAAATAAATAAATGATATATGTATATACACAATTTAAAAAATTAGGAAAGATTAGCTGATTTAAAAAGTACTATCTCCCACAAATGGGGATAGATGTAGACCATCATATCTGGTTAAGTTAGGAGAGTGAAGTAAAGTTTAACATGTTTCTTTATAAAACTGTTCCATGAGGAACCAGCTTTTGTGAAGGAATCTGGTCTTGTTCCAATGAACTCTCTGTCTGGTGTTGATTGCATGCTCTGCAAGTCCAGACTGTTCAGGTTCAAGGTATTGAATATAAGACCGGTGTTCTTCTAGCCAAATAAAAGCATATCTTCCTGTTTGTCCTTTGGAGAAGTGAGAAAGGTGGAGATTTTTCTGATTGGTCAAAAGGGAACAAAAATATTTAGTGGTTTTAAAACTTTTGCTATGCGTTCACTAATGCCTTGCACATAAGGGATAGGAATACACATTATTTCTTCTGTATTTGAAGAGGAAGATATATCAAAACTACTCAAAGCTCTTTTGATGAAGGAATTCTTATATCCATTAGATAAAAAGGAGGAAATAATATATTGCAATTCTTTCTGTAATAGTTCATCTGAAGAACAAAAGGAGTGGGCCCCGATGAACCAGTGTTTTAAAAGTTCTTGCCTTTTGACTGGGATGGTGATGAGATTCAGCATGGATATATAATGGCCTGTATGAGTCTACTTCCTATAGACTGAGAAATGTAGGTTACCATCTGGTTGGCGAAGAATTATTTATCTTCCTTATGTGCAAGCATTAGTGAATGTAGCAAAAGTTTTAAAACCACTAAATACTTTTGTTGCCTTTCGACCAATCGGAAAAATCTCCACCTTTCTCACTTCTCCAAAGGACAAGCTTCCACATCTCAGTTATCCGGGCATCTACCAGATTCCTTGCTCTTGTGGGTTATCGGACAAACAGGAAGATCTGCTTTTATTTGGCTAGAAGAACACCAGTCTTATATTCAGTACCTTGAACCTGAACAATCTGGACTTGCAGAGCATGCCATCAACACTAGACACAGAGTTCATTGGAACAAGATAAGAGTCCTTCACAAAAGTCGGTTCCTCATGGAACTGCTTTATAAAGAAACACGCGAAACTTTACTTCACTCTCCTTACTTAAACAGATCCAATGGTCTCCGTCTATCCCTGTATGTGGGAGATAGTACTTTTTAAATCAGCTAATCTTTCCTAACTTTTTTAATTGTATATATATCTGTACACCACAGGTAAAAGGCATTATTTCCTGTGACGACAGGAAACTCATCAGGTTCAAAGTAGCCACCTGCACTTTTATCTGCATTCCTCCCTCTCTCTTCTATCTTAAAAATGAGAAGTTTAATGGAAATTTCTTTATTTACTATAAAAAAGGCACTTCCAAAAAGCACTTATATAACTAATTAGCTGTAAATAAAGGAGAATGAAAATAAATACCAATGCACTGAATTTAAATCCAAATACTACTAATAAAACGATAAAATTAGAAATTGGGTAAGATTGGTGGGAGATGGAATTTTTTTCTGAACTCAGCACCTAAAAATCTATAAGAATCGATTATTACTTCTCAGACAACTTTTCCATCGCAGACCTGTGTAATCAACTAATGCCTTTTATTCCCTTAAGGGAAGTAGTATGTCCTTTTAACCCTATCCAGCTTTTGGAGACAGTGGGCAGTTCAATTTCTACTGGTAGCCAATCAAAGATAGCTGGCCCATGGCTGTCACTAATTATAGGTGGCAACCATGAAGAGATGGGCAAACAAGTGCTGCCATCTCTTGGTACCTAACCCTGTCAGCATGTGTTACTGTTTGAAATAATGTGGGTTCTATGGTTGACTTCCTTGAGTTTACAGGACAAAAAACCTGAGTTTCTGGAAGAAAAAACCACTTACCCATGCCAGAGCTCGACTAATGGCTTAGAAAAAGTTCTTCCAGTCAGCGACTAGGCTTGAACTTAAATCTATCTTCAGACAGCATAGCACAGAGGATGAAAGTGCCACTTTCACAGAGCTACACAGGACAATAAGTATAAGATGTTATATTCAGGCAGTAATAGTCAGAGAAAAGAAGGAAAGAATTAGCTTTGGTATTCCACAATAAATATGAGAATAATTTCCTTGAATGGCAGGCAATAGCAGAATGTAGAATTGGACAATGATACTTATTTATGACTATGGTACCACAGGAGGCAGCTGATACAAAAAAAAAGAAAAATTTGTCCCTATTGGAGATCTAAACAGCAGGGTAGGAAATTATTATTATTATTATTCAGGCCTCCATGGAGTCAAAAGACTCATTGTGTAGGAGGTCATTCCTAGGAAACACAAAGTCTATCATACCACTCATTGACCATCCTTGCTCTCGCCACTATCAGGCAATGCATTCCACGGTTTAACCGCTCTCCATGCAAAAAAAACCACTCCTTACCCTCTTGCTCACAGCTTCCTTTCGTAACTTCCAGGGATGGCCCCTTGTCATCGCTCCTTCCTACTGTTTAAACAAGTGAAAGAACTCCCCAGCATCAACCCTGTAACTACCTCTCAACAGTTTAAAAGTCTCAATCATATCACCTCTCCTTCTATCCACCAAACTCTGCAGTCCACATTCCCTCAGCCGATCCACATAACTAACATTGTACAGTCCTGAAACTGTCTTTGTTATCAGCCTCTATACCCTTTCAACAGTTAATTTATCCTCTTCAAATCCTGGGAACCAAATCTGAGAACAATAGTCTAAGTGTGGTCTGATCAGGGTCTTATACAATGGAACAATAACTTTTTTATCTCTACAGGTCAATATTGTCCTTCTCAGTATTGCAGCAATCCTCTGGGTTACCTTCACCACCTTTGCAATATGTTCTCTGAATTTCAGTTTTCTATCAATCATCACCCCCAGATCTCTTGTCTCCCCCTACTTCCTTAGTACAGCTACTCCAATCGAGTATGCAGCCTCCTATTGATGTATCCCAAACTTCAAGACTTGACATTTTGCTGCGCTAACCCAACACCCTCATTTATTCGTCCATCTGTCTAGCTTATTCAAATCCTCTTGCACAGCTGCCCCATCTGCACTATTACTAATAACCCTGCACAGCTTCACATCATCTGCAAACAGCTGAATATCCCCTTGAAATCCATTGACAACGTCATTGATATAAAGGTTAAACAATAGTGGTCCAAGTATTGATGTAATAATAAACAAACTGAGCTTGTTTATTATTACAGGTCGGAAAATATAGCTTTTCTTTTACAAACATTGCTGTTTTTAAAGTGTAACTATTTTGCTTGTATAACAGTTGGAAAAATGTACGTAGAGTGTTAATGCGTGCAAATGCTGCGTTCTACATAAAACAATGTCACTTCGCTCCATGATAAGTTTCCTTTTATTCTGGGACTTTTTAAAACAAAATCCGATTTCATGAAGTATTTTCCTTAAAGTTTCTCTTTTCCAAGGAAAATTAATTTTTTCTTTATGCACAGGAATCAATTTCGGAACAGTTGGCACTCTTTTCTCGACCACGTAAAATTCGTGAATAGCTCTTCTTATAATGTCTACATCAAAATCATTCAAAGCTACGGTTTCGATGGTTTTCTTTCTCTGGCGCTTTTTTTTTTTTAGGAGATTTAAATTTTGGCTTACCTTCACCTTTTGATTCCCTACGAATTCTTTTAACAGTTGACCCCGATACGCCTGCAATTGCACTTGCATGTTTTATGACTTGAGAAAGGGGAACAAGAAGACGGCCTTCTGACGATTCTTTTTCGCAGAATATCAGCACATTATTCAATATTCTTTTGCTAGAGCTGCTGAAACGTGTAACAATAGAACTTGTTGATTGTACTGGATCCATCATACAAATTAATAATAAAAAAATAATGCAAAAAGAGAACAACAAAAATCGCTGTACTAGTACAGCGACAGACAAGAAAGCACGTGATTTCGCATGTTGGCGACCAATTCGTACATTATTCATTTCTTTCTCCCCTCAGCATGAATCGACTATTCTTGGCACCAAGCCAAGAAGGGATCTAGAAATGGTGGGCGAACTATATCAGCTTATCATGTGGCATCCTGTCAGATGCCTTTGAAAATCCAAAAAAATGGCAGTATATCCCTTTCCCTCATTGACTGCTCTTGTCACTTTATTATAAAAGGCAATCATATTACTAAAAGCAACAGTGTCCCTTAACCAAAATCCATGTCGACTCTCACAGTTAACATTATCCTCTTCTGCCCAATGCTGTATATGGTCCCTCACTAATTTCTCCAAGATCTTAACAACTACTGATGAAACACAAACTGGCCTATAGCTAGACACATCCAGTCTGCTAACTCCTTATGCAATGGCACTATCTTACCTTCCTTCCATCCCTTGGGTACCTTTCCCATAGCCAGAGATGTTCTCATTTATTATCAGCTCTTCTGGTTCTATGGCCAAATCCAAAAACTCTTCAACCTCTTGTTTCCTCTATTACATGTTATCTAAGACACATCTGTCCCTCAAGAATTCCAGAAATTTCATTCCCTTATTACTACATTCATTTTCTTCTTCCCAACTTATACTGCTGTAGTTAAAATCTCAAATAACAATCATTCTTCTTGCATTTGCCAAGCTCAACAGCCTAAACATCTCTTACTTCCCACCCCTCTGTGCTCCTTGGTTTGTAGCAACATCCCACTAAATATCCTGTCTTGCCCATCTCTACCTCACACTGCATGCTTCCAAAGCCCCCACTCTTAGCAGACATAAGTCATTACTTATCATAAGCAGTACTCCACCATCGTGTTTTCCCTTCCTATTGTGCCGAAAAATGCTGTACCCTACTACTTCTTTTCCTGTTGTTATATCATCTTCCGTCAACCACATCTCAGAGATCCCAAAAATCTTTGGCCAGGCTGATGTTATCAGTGCCACCAATTATGGTTATCCCCTCCATACCCCACTGGACTCAGTGTTACCTGATGTCTTCCCACAAGCACCCATTCCAACAAGAGGCCACCCCTCACCCATCTACACTGGGAATTCTAGTTTCCCTGCACTGACATACTGACTTGTTCAGAAAATAGCAATTTCTCCAGATGCCTAAGTCCTTCCTCATTCAAATGCAAGTGGTCTCTTGCATACAGTTCATTTCTGTCCTCAAATACCCTCCAAACATCCATATATTTTAGTCCTCTCTTCTGACACATTCTGGCTATTATGCTATTCATTATTACTGCTCTTCTGCTCAGCTCGTCATTATCATACCTGGGTAACACACACACACACTATTTTTCCTCTCTGCATTTTCTTTTGTATAACTCAAGCATGAATCTTGGATCTCTCGCCACCTGATTTACGCTGTTTCTCAAGTCATTCGTGTTCACCATCACAATCATCTTATCCACCCTTTCATCCCAGTTAATTGCCATAGCCACACTTTCTATCTTTCCTTTAGGCAAACACTCCTCTGGCATCCTATCTTTCACACCACGGATCATCGAGTCTCCATACATCACACCTCTTATCAGTCTTTTCCCTGATTGCTCACCTGCATCTCTCTCTCTCTCTCCCCTCTTACCCTTTCTCTCTGTGTTCCCCTACTTGCTTGCTGTCCTGGCATCACTCTATCCCTGATTCCAGCACTCTCTTGCATTCTTTTCATTCCCTCTCTCCGACTGTTTCCATTTCTGACTCTTCTCTCCTCTTCTGTCATTCCCTCTCTCTGATTGTTTCCATTTCTGACTCTTCTATCATTCCCTCTCTTCTGCTGTTTCTTTTCTCTCCTCTTCTATCATTCCCATAATTCTCTCTCTCTCATTCCGTGTCTTCTACTGTTTCTATTCTCTCCTCTTCTATCATTCTCATAACTCTCTCTCTTACTCCTACTCTGATTTGCCTTGCATTCATCTCTTCTATTCGCCTAATCTCATCTTTCATACTTCTCATCTCATGCCTGAGACATTCCACCTCCTCTTTCAGTTCATCTATTTCTCTCTGCAAGTTAGCCACTCTTGCTCATCATTCATCCTCCCAATCAAGACAATCTGTGAAGACTTCCCAATCATTCAAGCATTCCACTCTCCCCACTCTTATTTTTTCATTCATATTATGCTCATTATTCTCGCCCTCTGTTACACTACTCGTCTCTCTAGGTTGAGATTCTCCTGACTCTGACACAAATATCTAACTCACTAAGTTCCTCCCATTGCCTACATTTTGTGCATATATGCATTCCTCCTGCTCTCATCTGCCACATATCCAGCTGCTAGACACATACATACGACAAGCACAGCATGCCACAAAATCCTGTAGTATGTTATGCAAAATAAAGTCCTTTAATGGGTGAGGACTTCGTGACACGCCATTTGTAATTGGTGCTGCGGCTGCCACCATCATTCAAATAGTGCGGAGGAACTTCTACAACTAAATGCTACATACTAAACGCTGTACTATGTTATAGTATAGCTTTTAGTATTTAGCATATGCTATGTTATACTCTCTACTGTAAGCTAATTTACTTATGTGAATCTATAAGTATAAACTATATTTAACTATACTAAATAACGAAAACTTATCTTCTTTTCTTCCTCTACTGTTGCATCTGACTCTGACCTCGCCTTCTCGGTAACCCAAAAAGTAATACAATATAAACAACAACTAAACTCCAAAAGCAACACCACTTATATTACTGAAAAAAATCCAATACAATTTGTGACAGAAGTCACACTATACACCGTTTAAAAACACTTTCTTTTAGCACAGCTCAAATATGCTACTACGTTCTTCAGCAACTCTCAATCAATTTTTTTTTTTTTTTTTTTCAAATGTTTTGGAAAAAATTAGAGGAAAAGTGCAAAGCTAATAATAATGATAAATACCTACTGGTTCTTTTCAGGACATGGAAGTTATTACTTACACCATGATCCAGTGTAGAGATGTGCATAAATTCACATGAAGAGAATCAAGAAGTTTAAAATGTCTCATTGGCTATGTTATTGTTGGTAATGAAATTTTCCAAGTGGTTCATGACACAAGAGTATACAGAGAATTTGAGATTATACAAAGAAACTGACTTGTAACACACACACACACACACACACACACACACACACACACACACACACACACACACACACACACACACACACACACACACAGGCAACACAAATCTAAGTGTTGACACGTGGATGAAAAACTTTATTTCTAACTGGATGAGGTACACTCTGTGGACACCTGTCAGCAACCTAGGATGTAAGCTAGGGACTTGAAGTATTAGTGTTTCCAATATTTTGGGAAATTTTATTCAGCCATATTTACTCAAATCAGGCTACTTTTTGAGAACATTATCTCTCGCTTTTAAATTTACTAAGATGGAAAATGATGGTCATTTTGGTCATGCAAGGTCAGATTTACTGTAGTTGCATTTTTTTTTTATGTTCTTACATGCGGGTGGTAGCTTTTCTTCTGTCTGTCCCAAGTAGGCCAACTTGTAGGAAAAAGAGCTCTATATACACCTGGAACTGAGAGTGGAAAAAGTTTGTCTTTAGTGGAGCAGGTAAGGATAGCTAGTTTTAAGGTCTTGAAAGTAGTGCAAAGGCTATTTCTTTAAGATTTTGGCAATTTTTTTATGTACCTTGAACATAAGAGATTGTGATAGCATTACTAAATTCTTTCTGGAGAGAAGGTCGTTGATTGGGGGAAGGATTGATTATTTACTTATCTATTTATTTATTTTGATACTGTGGAAACTGTAACCATTAGGTAAAGTGTTTTGTAGATTGAGTTCTGCTGCGAAACTTGCCTCATTGGAACAAAGGTTATAGGCTCCATGGATTAGTGTTTGAATGACACCTGCTTATTCGATGCTTTTATTTTCTAACTTTGCACTGAAACAGTGTTACATACTATGGTACATAGGATCATATAGGACCAAAAGAGGCCTAGGTCCCAACAGTATCTTATGCTATTCGTTCCCAGACCTGGGAATTCGAGAAGCCATTCCCTGGTAAGTCTTCCATGCTGACAATGTGTCCTGCAAGGCATGAAAAGAGAGTATCTTGAAATTAGCTTGAAAGAATCAAAAACCTTAGTAAGTCCACATAAATCCCCTAACATCATACATCTTTAAAAGATACAGTTGCAGGGGTAAATTTTGTATTCTTCCTGAAGTAGCTGTACCAAGTCTTGGTTTTCAGCATAGTAGGCAACTTACTCATGATGGAGGGTAGTGAGTGGTTGCTCAGCACTCGCAACTTGTACATCAGTAACGACTGACTCATCTCCTCTCCTGACTACAAGGTCAGTTCCTCAATCCAGTGTTAGTCCTATAGTGAAGGTTATCAATTCCCATCGCACTTAAATCTATATATTCAAAACCAGGCAGGAAGTGAGTTCCATCCTTGATCCATTGATCTGAGAGGGGAACATGTTTAGATTTTTGTAATGCAACTCCATCTACTGAATGGTGGAACATTAAAGCCCATTAAGCATCCATCCAGAGGCTTGTTTATAATCATCCTTAACCACCTTACCGGCCATTAAAGATCAAATATGCACACTCAAACGCTTTGTATCCATCATAAATTTCAATGTGATATCAATGGTATTACAATTTTAATATTCACTTCGCATCCATGGAAATGTGGACGTATATATATGTCTTGGCCGGTAGTGTGGTTAATATATGAAGTCCTGGAAGCAGCAAGACATACTTCTGAAGAAAAGATAGAAAATTTCTCTAATCTGGATTGGCATAATCTAGGCACTAACCATTGCATCAGGGGAATACCAAGACCTCCGTGGTTTACAGTGGCGTGAAAAAATGCTAGTGGCACATCGTGAGGAAGACGTAGCCACGGATAAACTGAGAAGGAGGAAGTAATTCAGAATGGAGAGCCTTTGTGTGAAACTTTAAGTGAAGCTTTACAGAGAGATGAAAGAAAAGATCCTAGAATGGATGAAAAAGAGGAACATCCTATCAGAGAGAAGAGAACACCAAACTATCTCCACTCCTCCAGAATGCCAAGTCGTGTCGTACAGGAAAAACTCGAAGTTCTCATCCTTCAATTTCTTGTCTCTACCCAAGGAAACAAGCAAACACTTTCTTGTCACATTGATGTTTAAGCTATGAACTTAAAAGAAGTCAAATACTGAAGTGCCTTGAAAAAGTTCTATGCCTGGTCTCTAGAGCAGGATTCCCAGTTTGGTAAAAAATGAATTAAAAATACAAAAAAATACATACATACATATATATATATATATATATATATATATATATATATTTATATATATACTGACTATAACCAAGACTAGAATAACAATTAAATTTATTCAAAACGCAACATGTTTCATTGGATTGTTGGACTTCTTCAGGCGTGGGAACATAGAAAGCAAGTAAACACTATAAGAAACATCGTATCACTATAAAACGACTATTATAAAATCAGTTAGCTTTGAACTGTAGTTACAGTCCGTCTTGAAGTTCTATTGTTAATTAGCTGCGTGCATCTGATTTCACGCGTTTGCCAATATCGGATAGCAGAGCTGAAAGAGTCCGGTAGATTATAGCCAAGGTTATTATTTATGTGATGAGGGTCCATAACCGTTTCCTTAGACTCGACTATGTGTCGCTCCACCTCGACATGTCATATATGAAGGTTTGAGGTTGTTGTCCAGTTTAATCTCATGTTGACGGCCTTCATCATTTGTGTTTACCGAAAACAGTACATGGCTTGACAGGGCACTTGCAATAGTTCTTTTGTAGGCAATGTCTCTCTGATGTTCTTCTAGACATAGGAGGATGGATTTTTCAGTTTGGCCATAGTATTGCTTCCTACAGTCACACATGATTTTGTACACTCCTGGGAATTGTAGATGGTTGTGAGCTTGTTTGTATTTGATTAAAATCGATCTTAGGTTAGGAAGAGTAGAGAAACAGGTTTTTATGTTGAACTTTCTTAAAATTCTTCTTAGTTTCGTGGAGAGCGAGCTGATATATGGTAAGGAGATATAACCTTTTGGATTGTCTTGTGTTTCTGAGTTGTTTTGATGGCGGTGGTATAGATGCTTATTAATAGTTTTTGACGAGTAGCCATTACTTGTGGAGGTTCTTTGTAGATGTTGTAGCTCATTTTTTAGATCTTCATCATCTGACAGTATAGATCTCGCACGATGTTGCCAGGGTTGAGATGATACCCACTTTCTGTGCAGGATAGTGATGTGAGGATGCATGCAGGTATCGATCTGTTTGTGTAAATTTTCTAAAGATTGATATTTTAATAGAATCAGATGACTTAGTAAGTCTTACGTCCAGGAAGGGAAGAGATCCATTTTCTTCAACCTTCATTGTTAATTTGATATCTTGGTGGAAGTTGTTTAAATGATTTAAAAAAGACTGAAGGTTATCGGTGCCATGGTCCCAGATAAGAAATATGTCATCTACAAATCTTAGCCAAATTTTTAGTTTAAGAGTAGCTGAGGAGATTGCCTTTAAAAAAAAAGTTTTTTTATCCTCTTGATTTAATAGACCTCTTTTTATAAAATAGAAAACACATCATCTACGTATCTTAATGAGATAGAAAGTTTGAGAAGAGCTGAATAAAGAGCATGTTTTTCAAAATCTTCTATTAAAAAAAAAAATTGTGAAGATAGTGCAGGGTTAAAGCTGAGATTATATATATATATATATATATATATATATATATGGTCCCACAGAAGGTTCTACTAAGGTAGAAGTGGAGGAATTTTTTGAGGCTTTAGAAAAAGCAATGACACAATGAAAAAGGAAAAGTTGGTCCTTGTTGGGGATCTAAATAGCAGAGTAGGAAATGAATGTGAGACATACAAAAATATTTTGGGAAAATTTGGAGAAAAGAGCAAAGCTAATAATAATGGCAAATATCTGTTGGATTTCTGCTCAGGACATGGACTGGTTATTACTAACACCATGTTCCAACATAAAAATGTGCACAAATTCACATAGAGAGAAGAGGCTAGGAATAAGAAAAGTCTTTGACTATGTTATTGTTGATAGTGATGATTTCTCCCTGGTGCAGGACACCAGAGTGTACAGGGGATTTGAAATTGGAAGTGATCACTATTTAGTCTTGAGCAGGATAAAATTGAATTTCATATTGAAAAGAATAACATGTAAGAAAGTTTTAAAGCGAATAAAAGTTGAGCAGCTCTCAGATGTGAACTGTAGACTAAAATACACAAAGATTATTGAAGTAAAAATGAAAGAGTTTGAGAACAAAAATCAAACCTTGGAGATTCAGTGGCAAACTCTGAAGAAAACATTGATTGATTCTGCCAGAGAGGCATGTGGTGAGGGTGTGTGTAAGGATAAAAAAATCAGAACTCCCTGGTGGACACAGGAAGTTAAAGAGGCAGTGAAGGAAAAGAAGAAAGCATATCAAAAGTTCCTGTCAAATAAGTCAGCTTGAGCTCTTAGAGAATATAGCGACAAATGCAAGAATGCTAAACACTGTGTAAAACTAGCTAAACAAAAGTCATGGGAGGACTTTGGCAAGAATATAGAAAATAAATATCAAGAAGGTGGCAAAATATTCCGGAGGTTGTTGAAGAAGCTTAGGAATGGAGGAAAGAGTGCTGTAAAAGGAATTAGAGATGATAAAGGTGAAATGAAAACAGGAGAAAAAGATATCCTTGAAGTATGGAGTAATTACTTTGAAAAACTGTTAAATGAAACAAGTAGTTATGACAGCACAGTGGTAAAAAACACTGACCAGGCATGCAATCAGGAATACATATCCATACTTGAAGTAGAAAAAGTCGTCAACGGCTTGAAATGTGGAAAGGCAGCAGGAGTAGATGATATTCGACCAGAAATGCTGAAGTATGGTGGTATAAAAGTCTTCCAGTGGCTGCACTGCATAGTTCAGAAAGCTTGGACAGAGGGACGAATTCCCGATGATTGGAATAGAGCTCTAATAGTACCCATATATAAAAAGGGAAATAAAACTGAATGTGAGAATTACAGAGCTATTTCCCTACTGAGTGTTCCTGGCAAGATCTATGCAAGTATACTTGAGAAACAGTTGAGAAGAATTGTGGAAGAAAAGCTTGGTGAAGAACAAGCTGGATTCAGGCCAAACAGAGGCTGTCAGGATCAGATCTTCACTTTACGACAAATAGTCTAGAAAGCATGGGAATATAACAAAAATCTGTATTTAAGTTTTGTCGATTTGGAAAAGGCATATGACAAGGTGCCAAGAGAGAAGCTATTCAATACGCTACAGTTATATGGTGTCAATGGGGCATTATATCAAGCAATACTTAGTCTTTATTTGAGTTGTAAGTCAGCAGTTAGAATTGAAGGAAGTACAGGAAGATGGTTTAATGTTAAATCTGGTGTGAGACAAGGATGTACGTTGTCCCCTCTGTTATTCATTATCTATATGGATCACATTATGAAGGAAAGTGGTATTAAACATGATATCAAAATTGGAGATGTTAATGTCAGCTCTTTGCTTTATGCGGACGATGTTATACTTCTAAATAAATCCGCCACAAGTTTGCAAGAGTCTCTGACTAAATTGAATAACTGTTTTAATAGATATGGTATGAAGGTCAGCATTAAAGACACAAAGACAATGAAAATAGGTAGAATTGTTGAAAATGTCAATTGTGTTGTGAACGGGGAACCTGTGGAACAAGTAAAACATTTCAGCTACTTAGGCACGAATTTTAGTGAAGATGGTAAATTAAATATGGAAATAGACAACAGAATCAACAAAGCTGTATGGTAGGAAGTCAATTGAATAAATTCATATGGAATAAGAGAGAAATTAGTCGGAACACTAAATTAGCTGTATACAAGATAGTGTTCAAACCAGTTTTAACTTATGGATCTGCGAGCTGGCTCAGAAGTAAAACACTTGACCTAAGACTAGAGACCGCAGATATTAGAGTCCTGAGAAAGATCATAGGGATGAAAAGATGGCATCAATGGCAATATCATATTAAAAATGAGGATATTAGGAAAGAACTTGACATTGTCAGCATCCAGGAATGCATTAGCAGAACTAATCTCAGTTGGTACGGTCACCTAAAGAGAATGGGCGAGGAAAGATTAGCAAAACAAGTGTTCTCTGCCAGGTTGGCAGCAAAACGACCCAGAGGAAGACCAAGATATAGGTGGATTGATACGGTACAAAGTGCCTTAGACGATGGAAATATAAGATCTGATAATGTTGGAATCTTGACAAGTGAAAGACTAATTTGGAGGAAAATTGTAGATAGGAAATCCTGTACACCCCTTGTGGGTACGTGGCAGGAATTTGATGATGATGATGATGATGATGATATATATATATATATATTATCGATAGAAATAGTAAAAAAAAAAAAATCCTTAGCCTATCCACTGCACAAAATCTACAAAAGGTTTGCAAACAACCATTCTTGGGGGTGGGGTAAATAAGGTGTCTAGAAAGGCTGGACTATTGTTAGCTTCCTTGTCCATTGTAAATTGGAATCTAGGATGATGACTATTGAGGTAACAGAGGAAACTGTTTATGGACCATGAAACTAAATAGAAAACACATCATCTGCGTATCTTAATGAGATAGAAAGTTTGAGAAGAGCTGAATAAAGAGCATGTTTTTTTTTTTCAAAATCTTCTATTAAAAAAAAATTGTGAAGATAGTGCAGGGTGAGAGCTGAGATCTGTTTATAACTTTTGTTTTTCCAAGAGAAATAACAGGAATAAATAGCAGAGGAAAAAGAGGTCTATTAAATCAAGGGGAGAAAAAAAAACTTTTTTTAAAAGTAATCATTTGCTGGCCTGATTGACCAAGTTGTTAGCATACCCACTTTCCAACAACAGGTCATGGGTTCATATCCTGCCATGGGCATGAATGTTAGATTGTCTTTAGCTGAGAGATGAATTGCATCACCCAGTGTGTAAGACCAACACCTCACTTATTTGAAAGCCTAAAGCGGCTTGAAAAAGTTCCATGTTAGGTATCGAGAGCGGGGTTTCCAGAGACTGCAAAAATAAATAAAAAATTACAAAAAAGTGATTGATTAAAATAGTTAGTTGAGAGATGAATTGTATCACCCAGTGTGTATGACCAACACCTCACTTATTTGAAAGCCTAAAGCGGCTTGAAAAAGTTCCATGTTTGGTATCGAGAGCGGGGTTTCCAGAGACTGCAAAAATAAATATAAAATTACAAAAAGTGATTGATAAAAATGGGGGTGGGTGGGAATCCTTAGTTCACCCATGGTACAAATGTACTATAAGTTTAGTAATAACCTTTCATGGGTCTGAATCATGTTTAAAAATAAATAAATAAATCAAGTGTCATTTAAAGGAATATTGGCAAACAGTGAGGTGATATCAGTGCTCACTAGGATGTCAGAATCATTAGCAGTTAGATTTTCAGTTGAACTTTTTAAAATGGGAAGAGTTCTATATGTTATGATGTCTTATGACTACTAAAGGAGGAAAGACATTTCATTAACTGTTTGGATATTTTATAGCAGGGAGAATCAGTAGTATCTAGTACAGACTTTTAGATTATGATCCCACTAATCATATCAAGAAATTAAAAATAAAAAGCCTACTCAGAAAAATTTTTTTCCTGATATCAGAAAAAAACTTAAACCCTTCAATTGCTGTCTACTCTTATACAGCTTACCTGAAATTCATGAACCCTATTCTTCAGTACAGTTCCTATAGAGTATGCAGCCTCCCATTGTTGTATCCCAAACTTCAAGTCTTTACATCTAGCTGCACTAAACTGAATCCCCCATTCATTTGTCCAATTTACCCCAAGACCCATAGTAGATACTACTGCTTCTCCCTGCTATAATTATCCAAACAGTTACAGAACTCTTCCCCCTTCTCCAATACCACATCATACATAAAAAAAAAACTCTTCCTATTTTTAAAGTTCTGTTGAAAATCGAATTGTTACTGGTACTGATATCTTAGTGAGCTTTGAGATCAGCTCATTGTTCACTAGCATTTCCATCCAAAGGTCTGCAGAAATCCTTGTAATATCCCTACACATATAAAACTTGCAGAAATCAAAAAAAAAAAAAAAAAGAAAAGAAAAGATGGAACATCTAAGCAGTGTGGTTAACAGAGGAAAAATCATTGCTAGCTTGCACTCTCGCATCACACACACAACATCAATAGAGACAAAGCCTCTGTGCTCTATTTTGAAAACTCTTTTCATGGATTATACAATCTACCATTATCATTCATTCACATGGCTCTCTCTCAACAAGAACTAAATGATTTCCCGAATTGTGTCAGGAAATCATCAGTTAAATCACCTTAAAATACCTAACTTCAAGTTGCCTCTGAACAGTGCTAGAAAATTTTAATTAATTCTATTTTTTTTTAAACAGTGGATACATTTTGAAAAATTATGGAGACAACTACCGTTATAGAGTAAAACTTTATTTTAATATAAATCAAAATCAACACTCGATGTTTCGACCTTCATATCAAGGTCATCCTCTGGAGCATACACAATATATACCGAGAAACAAGCTGCACTACAATCTACATGGTTTGCTAAAGTTATTGACCAACTCTTATTACAATAATTGGCATGACCTCTGGTAGGAAAAAAAAAAAAACCTTTACTACATCAAAGCTAGAGTCTTCTTATTATTATTATCTATTAGGTTACAAAACTAAGAGTTGGGCTGGAGAGCAGCAAGTTTATATATTTAAAAAAAAAAAAAGTAATCATACATATAAATTTCAACCAATTGGTATGGAATAATTTCCTAAAGTATTCTAGATACTAAGTGGGCTGAATATGTGGTTAAACAGTGGATAATTTCTAACATATCCTCATTGCCATGAAAACCCAGTGACCAAATTTGTGTACTGGGTTTATATGTGTGTATGTATATATATATATATATATATATATATATATATATATATATTCATTTTTTAAATTAACTGACTTAAACCCGAGAATTATAACACAATGACATTTATTTGAAAAAAACGCAACATGTTTCGTCAAAAATGACTTCTTCAGGCGATAAGAACATAGAAAGACAATAAAAGACACTTAAATTAACATTGACACACTCTAAAGCTATACAACTATAAAGCCATAATATTCGACTGTAAATTACAGTTATGAGCTTGAACTACAGTCCGAGTTAAAGTTCTATTGTTGTACACCTGTGCGTGTGTGGAATCACGCGATCTCCAGTATCTAATAGTAGAGTTGAAAGAGTCTGCCAAATTATAGCTAAGATTATTATTCAAATGAAAAGGGTCTAAGGTGATTTCCCTTGACTCTACAATGCGGCGCTCTATTTCATCATGGCTGATGTGTAGGTTTGAAGTCAATGTCCAATCTATTTCATGTTGGTGGCCTTCGTTGTTCGTGTTTATTGAAAGCAGGACATGGCCCGACAGAGCAGTAGCTCTGGTTCTCTTATAGGCAATGTCTCTCTGATGCTCTTCGAGACGTAGTAAGATAGATTTTTCTGTCTGTCCATAGTAAGGCTTTCCGCATTCACAAGTAACCTTGTATACACCTGGGAATTGTAGAAGGTTGTGAGGTTGTTTATAGTTGTTGAAGCGTGATCTTATTTTTGGCAGAGTCGAGAAGCACGTTTTTATGTTAAACTTCTTTAGAATTCTGCTCAGCTTTTTGGATAGTGTGCTGATATATGGCAAGACGATATGACCTTTGGAGTCGTCCTGTGTCTCTACGTTGTTACGTTGGTGGCGGGATAATTGGTTGTTAATACTTTTTAGAGAGTAGCCATTGTTTTTAAAGGTCCATTTAAGATGTTGTAGTTCCTTTTTTAGTTCTTCTTCATCTGACAGTACAGATCTTGCACGATTCGCTAGAGTTGATATAATACCCAACTTTTGCGCTGGATGGTGATGGGAGGACGCATGCAAATATCTGTCTGTGTGTGTTGGCTTTCTAAAAATAGAGACTTTAATTGATTCAGGCGTCTTGGTGAGTTTAACATCTAGGAAGCAGATGGAACTATTTTCTTCAATCTCCATAGTCAATTTTATATCTTGATGGCGGTTGTTTAAGTGGTCGAGGAACTTGTTAAGATTCTCAGTACCATGCTCCCATATGAGGAATATATCGTCCACATATCTAAGCCAAATTTTTGGTTTTAAAGTAAAAGAGGAGATCGCCTTTTCTTCAAAGTCTTCGAAAAAAATGTTGGCTAACACAGGAGAGAGAGGGCTTCCCATAGCTAATCCTTTGACCTGTTTGTATAGTTTACCTTCGAATTCAAAATAGCCAGAGTTTACACAGTGAGATAACAGAGAGAACATTTTATTTGAAATCTTGTTTTTTAAAATATGGAGAACGTCCTGTGTCGGAACGTTGGTAAAGAGTGCTACCACGTCAACATTTTTTGACGAAACATGTTGCGTTTTTTTCAAATAAATGTCATTGTGTTATAATTCTTGGGTTTAAGTCAGTTAATTTAAAAAATGAACATATCCCAACCCCGAGTTAATAGTACGTTTCATATATATATATATATATATATATATATATATATATATGACAGAATGATCATTGACTCGGTTAACATACATAGTTTTATGAAAAAATTGAATGACTAGAACCGAGATTTAATTAAAAAGGTTTTTAATATAAACACACTACTAGTTTCGGCCTGTAACAGCCTTCTTCAGGTGACATTATAAAAGAAAAAACACTAAACATTGAGGGTTAAAAGACTATGAACGACATAGACAGTCTTTATACATAATTAGCATGAAAACGTTGTAGTTGTATTTGAAGCTGTTCTTTCATTTGTTGCATTGCATTCACGTGATGCAGCAAACACGCACTCTTCCAACAATGCAACAAATGAAAGAACAGCTTCAAATACAACTACAACGTTTTCATGCTAATTATGTATAAAGACTGTCTATGTTGTTCATAGTCTTTTAATCCTCAATGTTTAGTGTTTTTTCTTTTATAATGTCACCTGAAGAAGGCTGTTACAGGCCGAAACTAGTAGTGTGTTTATATTAAAACCTTTTTAATTAAATCTCGGTTCTAGTCATTCAATTTTTTCATAAAACAATATATATATATATATATATATATATATATATTTTGCATTTTGCTTGTTATCTTTATGTTTATTCACCCTGAATAACCTTTCATGACAAGTAAGCTTTTTCCTCTGATAGGTACATGAAAGAACAAGCAAACACTCATTCACTAAAAATGAATCCAATATCCTTTTTTTTTTCATTTTATGATAGTATATGATATTTTATTATAATATTCAAATAAAAAGAAAGAATATTCTTATTGTTGTTATTGTTTAAGTAATAGTAACAAAAAAAAAAATGGTTTCTTCTTTAGGAGCAACTTCAAGAAAATGCTATATTGCATAAAAAGATGAAATCTAATGCTGAGAAGCTACTTGTGATGGCTAAAAAAAAATGTGGATTAATAAACGATGATGTTCCAGATCATTTGAAACAGGTATATTTGTATTATTTGATTTAACTTTAATGATTGTGTTTATATATAGTATATACTTACAGTTCCTTTTGAATGAATCTTAGCACTCATTAGTCTGAAAACTGGCATTTCAACTTTGTGTTTATTTTCCAACCAACTGGAGCCAAATTTTAATTTCATATTTCATTCAACTATCAAGTCGACAAATTGAGATTGCTATCATGCTTATGATTTCAAAAAATAAACAAGTAAATTGTAATGTCTTAACTATGCATAAGTTTGTTGTCTAATTTTATCTTTTAGTTTTTATAATTGCATACACATGGCGCTTATTGCTATAGACCAGGGGGTGGCCAACCTGTGGCACATTGAATAATCAGAAGTAGTGCATTGGATCCCAGTGATAATAAAAAGTAGCTATTTATACAAAAGTATTAACCAAAAACAGATTTGTAGAAAAAAAGCTAAAACTTAGTCATTATTTTCAGCGATTTATTGTTTCATGCACATCTTTTTGCACATTCACTTATTTGATCCTGAAATGCCAAGTGTTAGCAACAGCAGTGCATCGCAGGTTTATGTCGGTCAGTTTACAACTGATACTCGTTCGCTACGGGGCTGTGCTTTATTTGTCCTTTATGAACATTTGCCAGTTTGTACTTTTTTTGAAAACTAAACCTTGTTTTTACATTCAGTTACCCATCACAGTGCAAAAGAAAATGAGCCAAAGAAAAACAGGACCTGATAGTAAACATGAATTCAGTGGACAGTGGGAAAATGAGTTCTTATTTATAGTGAATCTGTTGGGAAAACCATTGTACATTGTTTGTGAAAACACTTTCTCACATAATAAAAGACATGATCTTAATTATTATTATTATTAACATTTGACCTCCATGGAGTCAGAGACTCATTGTGGGAGGTACACATTATTGCACACAATGCTCATCCAACTGTGACTTAAACTGATTCAGTGTATCCACACCCACAGCATACCCTGGCAATGCATCCCACTCACCAACCACTTTCCATGCAAAGAACCTACTCCTCTACTCACGCCCTCCTTATAAGTTTCCAGCAATAACCTCTTGTCCTAGCCCCCTCTCCCATTCTATGAAAAATCTTCTCGATGTTGACACGACACAACTCCTCACTAGCTTATGTCTCAATGATATCCCCTCCCTCTTCCTCCTATTCATGAGGCTCTGCAACTTACATTCTCTCAATCTGTCTTTGTACTCCACTTTCCAAACACTCCTGACCACCTTTGTGAATCTTCTCTGGACCTTTTCCAAGATATCCAAGAAAACCAGGTGACCAAATCTGTGCACAATAATCCATATGATGCCTGATCAAGGCATCATATGGATTATTGTGCACAGATTTGGGGTCAAGGCGTCATATGGATTGATTATTGCCCTCTTGTAAGGCCATAACATGCGATTGACTCTGTCAATCGCATGTTACCATCCCAATATCATTAACATACAAATTAAACAACAATGGCCCCAAAACTAACCCATCGGTACACCACTAGTGACCTTTCTGTTTTCGGGATACGCGTATACCAGTGTGGTCTGAAAAGTTCTTGGCCTAACAATGAAAAAACGAATTTATAATTTCAAAATTATTTTTATTTTCAACATAATCTCCCTTAAGACAATACATTTATTCCAACGATGCTCCAGTGCCATTATCCTCTCCCTGTAGTGGTTCTCAGTAAGATCTGCAAAATACCCCTCTACAGCTGCGATCACCTGTTGATTCAAAGAAAAACGCTGCCCAGCAAGGAAGATTTTTAGTTTTGGGAAGAGATAGAAGTCAGAGGCAGCCAAATCTAGGGAATAGGGTGAATGTTCCAACAATTCATAATGCAGATCCCTTAATTTTCTCATTTCCAAAACACCTTTGTGGGCAGGTGCATTGTCCTGATGAAAGATGATTTTTTAATTCTGCAAACTGGTCTTTTCTTGTGATTTTTTTCTTTAGTCTTTGTAAAAGATCACAATAATATTCCCCAGTTATTGTTTCACCCTTTTTCAAGATAATTAATAAACGAAATGCCTTTAGCATCCTAAAACACTGATGCCATGATCTTTCCTGCTGATGGAACCAACTTTGGCGCTGAACAACTGACTTCTTTCCACCGTTTTGACTGCTGTTTGGATTCTGGTGTGTAATGGTGAATCGAAGTCTCATCCATAATAATAAATCGACTCACAAAATCAATTTTATTCTTGTTAAAGTTCTCCAAGCACTGTTCAGAGATTTTCATGCGAGTGCGTTTTTGATCTGCTGTGAGCAAGCACGGTATCCATCTTGCGCAAGCTTTTTCATTTGCAATTCTTCATGCAAAATGTATTCTACGAGTTCTTTTGAAATGCCTATAGTCTCAATTTCATGCACTTTGACTCAGCGGTCATCCAATACCATATCGTGCACTGATCAAGGATTTCTGGTGGTGTTACACTTTTTTCGACGTCCTTCATGTGAATCATTTTCAAGGCTGGTATGGCCGTTTTTAAACTCGGCAGCCTCTTTCTTAATTGTCAAAAACGAGGGAGAAGAGTGCCCATAAACTTTTATGAACTTCGAATGAATTTCTTTTGTCTGTATCTCTTTCAAGGGATACAGACATAAAACAAACCAGTTGATAGAATGACTTGCATTTTCACATGGGTGCTTATGACGGTTGTATCAACTTAGAAAAAAAAATCATGCTGCTTGTACTTTCTTTAGCTTTGGACGTATCTGATAATATATGTAATGTAACTCAGTTAAGCATTTTTATAAGAGGAATTGATGATAATTTTAACATTTTTGAAGATCTTATTGGTCTTGAATCGCTTCATGGAAAAACAAGAGAATCAGACATATTTGAGAAAGTGAA